>NC_142092.1:923461-1229615 GCF_054644295.1 Miniopterus natalensis
GAACCCTAACCGGATCTGTATACCTAGCCCTCAATATAACCCTAACCCTAGGTCCAATAGGAACCCTAACCGGATCTCTAACCTTAGCCCTCAACATAACCCTAACCCTAGGTCCAATCGGAACAGTAAACGGATATCTAACCCTAGCCCTCAACATAACCCTAACCCTAGGTCCAATCGCAACCCTAACCGGATCTCTAACCCTAGCCCTCAACATAACCCTAACCCTAGATTCAATAGTATCCCTAACCGGATCTCTAAGCTAGCCCTCAACATAACCCTAACCCTAGGTCCAATCGGAACCCTAACCGGATCTGTATACCTAGCCCTCAACATAACCCTAACCCTAGGTCCAATCGGAACCCTAACAGGATATCTACCCCTCGCCCTCAACCTAACCCTAACCCTAGGTCCAATCGCAACCCTAACCGGATCTCTAACCCTAGCCCTCAACATAACCCTAACCCTAGATTCAATAGTATCCCTAACCGGATCTCTAAGCTAGCCCTCAACATAACCCTAACCCTAGGTCCAATCGGAACCCTAACCGGATCTGTATACCTAGCCCTCAACATAACCCTAACCCTAGGTCCAATCGGAACCCTATCCGGATCTCTAAACCTAGCCCTCAACAGAACCCTAACCCTAGGTCCAATCGGAACCGTAACCGGATCTCTAACCCTAGCACTCAACATAACCCTAACCGGAGGTCCAATCGGAACTCTAACCGGATCTCTAACCCTAGTCCTCAACATAACCCTAACCCTAGGTCCAATCAAAACCCTAACTGGATCTCTAACACTAGCCCTCAATATAACCCTAAACCTAGGTCCATTCGGAACCCTAACCGGATCTCTAACCCTAGCCCTCAACGTAACCCTAACCCTAGGTCCAATCGGAACAGTAAACGGATATCTAACCCTAGCCCTGAACATAACCCTAACCCTGGGTCCAATCGGAAACCTAACCGGATCTCTAACCCTCGCCCTCAACATAACCCTAATCCTAGGTCCAATCGGAACCCTAACCGGATTTCTACACCTCGCCCTCAACATAACCCTAACCCTAGTTCCAATCGGAACCTTAGCCAGTTCTCTACCCCTCGCCCTAAACATAACCCTAACCCTAGGTCCAATCGGAACCCTAACCAGATCTCTAACCCTCGCCCTCAACATAACCCTAACCCTAGGTCCAATCGGAACCCTAACCGGATCTCTAACCCTAGCCCTCAACATAACCCTAACCCTAGGTCTAATCGGAACCCTAAACGGATATCTAACCCTAGCCCTCAACATAAGCCTAACCCTAGGTCCAATCGGAACCCTAAACGGATATCTAACCCTAGCCCTCAACATAACCCTAACCCTAGGTACAATCGGAACCCTAACAGGAACTCTACCCCTCGCCCTCAACATAACCCTAACCCTAGGTCCAATCAGAACCCTAATCGGATCTCTATCCCTAGCCCTCAACATTATCATAACCCTAGGTCCAATCGGAACCCTAAACGGATATCTAACCCTAGCCCTCAACATAACCCTAACCCTAGGTCCAATCGGAACCCTAAACGGATATCTAACCCTAGCCCTCAACATAACCCTAACCCTAGGTCCAATCGGAACCCTAAGCGGATATCTAACCCTAGCCCTCTACATAACACTAACCCTAGTTTCAATCGGAACCCTAACAGGATCTCTACCCCTCGCCCTCAACATAACCCTAACCAGAGGTACAATCGGAACCCTAACCGGATCTCTACCCCTCGCCCTCAACATAACCCTAACCCGAGGTCCAATCGGAACCCTAACCGGATCTCTACCACTCGCCCTCAACTTAACCCTAAAACTTGGTCCAAACGGAACCCTAACCTGATATCTAACACTAGCCCTCAACATAACCCTAACCCTAGGTCCAATCGGAACCCTAACCGGATCTCTAACAATAGCCCTCAACGTAACCCTAACCCTAGGTCCAATCGGAACAGTAAACGGATATCTAACCCTAGCCCTCAACATAACCCGAACCCTCGGTCCAATCGGAAACCTAACCGGATCTCTAAACCTCGCCCTCAACATAACCCTAATCCTAGGTCCAATCGGAACCCTAACCGGATCTCTACACCTCGCCCTCAACATAACCCTAACCCTAGGTCCAATCGGAACCCTAGTCGGTTCTCTACCCCTCGCCCTCAACATAACCCTAACCCTAGGTCCAATCGGAACCCTAACCGGATATCTAACCCTAGCCCTCTACATAACCCTAAGCCTAGTTCCAATCGGAACCCTAACAGGATCTCTAACCCAGCCCGCAACTTAACCCTAACCCTAGGTCCAATCGGAACCCTAAACGGATATCTAAACCTAGCCCTCAACATAACCCTAACCCTAGGTCCAATCGGAACCCTAACCGGATATCTATCCCTAGCCCTCTACATAACCCTAACCCTAGGTCCAATCGGAACCCTAACCGGATCTGTGTACCTAGACCTCAACATAACCCTAACCCTAGGTCCAATCGGAACCCTAACCGGATCTGTATACCTAGCCCTCAACATAACCCTAACCCTAGGTCCAATCGGAACCCTAACCGGATCTCTAACCCTAGCCCTCAACATAATCCTAACCCTAGGTCCAATCGGAACCCTAAACGGATATCTAACCCTAGCCCTCAACATAAGCCTAACCCTAGGTCCAATCGGAACCCTAAACGGATATCTAACCCTAGCCCTCAACATAACCCTAACCCTAGGTACAATCGGAACCCTAACAGGAACTCTACCCCTCGCCCTCAACATAACCCTAACCCTAGGTCCAATCAGAACCCTAATCGGATCTCTATCCCTAGCCCTCAACATTATCATAACCCTAGGTCCAATCGGAACTCTAACCGGATATCTAACCCTAGCCCTCTACATAACCCTAAGCCTAGTTCCAATCGGAACCCTAACAGGATCTCTAACCCAGCCCGCAACATAACCCTAACCCTAGGTCCAATCGGAACCCTAAACGGATATCTAAACCTAGCCCTCAACATAACCCTAACCCTAGGTCCAATCGGAACCCTAACCGGATATCTATCCCTAGCCCTCTACATAACCCTAACCTTAGGTCCAATCGGAACCCTAACCGGATCTGTGTACCTAGACCTCAACATAACCCTAACCCTAGGTCCAATCGGAACCCTAACCGGATGTGTATACCTAGTCCTCAACATAACCCTAACCATAGGTCCAATCGGAACCCTAACAGGATCTCTACCCCTCGCCCTCAACCTAACCCTAACCCTAGGTCCAATCGCAACCCTAACCGGATCTCGAACCCTAGCCCTCAACATAACCCTAACCCTAGATTCAATCGTATCCCTAACCGGATCTCTAACGCTAGCCCGAAACATAACCCTAACCCTAAGTCCAATCGGAACCCTAACCGGATCTGTATACCTAGCCCTCAACATATCCCTAACCCTAGGTCCAATAGGAACCCTAACCGGATCTCTAACCTTAGCCCTCAACATAACCCTAACCCTAGGTCCAATCGGAACCGTAACCGGATCTCTAACCCTAGCACTCAACATAACCCTAACCGGAGGTCCAATAGGAACCCTAACCGGATCTCTAGCCCTAGCCCTCAACATAACCCTAACCCTAGATTCAATCGTATCCCTAACCGGATCTCTAACGCTAGCCCTCAACATAACCCTAACCCTAGGTCCAATCGGAACCCTAACCGGATCTGTATACCTAGCCCTCAATATAACCCTAACCCTAGGTCCAATAGGAACCCTAACCGGATCTCTAACCTTAGCCCTCAACATAACCCTAACCCTAGGTCCAATCGGAACAGTAAACGGATATCTAACCCTAGCCCTCAACATAACCCTAACCCTAGGTCCAATCGCAACCCTAACCGGATCTCTAACCCTAGCCCTCAACATAACCCTAACCCTAGATTCAATAGTATCCCTAACCGGACCTCTAAGCTAGCCCTCAACATAACCCTAACCCTAGGTCCAATCGGAACCCTAACCGGATCTGTATACCTAGCCCTCAACATAACCCTAACCCTAGGTCCAATCGGAACCCTAACAGGATATCTACCCCTCGCCCTCAACCTAACCCTAACCCTAGGTCCAATCGCAACCCTAACCGGATCTCTAACCCTAGCCCTCAACATAACCCTAACCCTAGATTCAATAGTATCCCTAACCGGATCTCTAAGCTAGCCCTCAACATAACCCTAACCCTAGGTCCAATCGGAACCCTAACCGGATCTGTATACCTAGCCCTCAACATAACCCTAACCCTAGGTCCAATCGGAACCCTATCCGGATCTCTAAACCTAGCCCTCAACAGAACCCTAACCCTAGGTCCAATCAGAACCGTAACCGGATCTCTAACCCTAGCACTCAACATAACCCTAACCGGAGGTCCAATCGGAACTCTAACCGGATCTCTAACCCTAGCCCTCAACATAACCCTAACCCTAGGTCCAATCAAAACCCTAACTGGATCTCTAACACTAGCCCTCAATATAACCCTAAACCTAGGTCCATTCGGAAACCTAACCGGATCTCTAACCCTCGCCCTCAACATAACCCTAATCCTAGGTCCAATCGGAACCCTAACCGGATTTCTACACCTCGCCCTCAACATAACCCTAACCCTAGTTCCAATCGGAACCTTAGCCAGTTCTCTACCCCTCGCCCTAAACATAACCCTAACCCTAGGTCCAATCGGAACCCTAACCAGATCTCTAACCCTCGCCCTCAACATAACCCTAACCCTAGGTCCAATCGGAACCCTAACCGGATCTCTAACCCTAGCCCTCAACATAACCCTAACCCTAGGTCCAATCGGAACCCTAAACGGATATCTAACCCTAGCCCTCAACATAAGCCTAACCCTAGGTCCAATCGGAACCCTAAACGGATATCTAACCCTAGCCCTCAACATAACCCTAACCCTAGGTACAATCGGAACCCTAACAGGAACTCTACCCCTCGCCCTCAACATAACCCTAACCCTAGGTCCAATCAGAACCCTAATCGGATCTCTATCCCTAGCCCTCAACATTATCATAACCCTAGATCCAATCGGAACCCTAAACGGATATCTAACCCTAGCCCTCAACATAACCCTAACCCTAGGTACAATCGGAACCCTAACAGGAACTCTACCCCTCGCCCTCTACATAACCCTAACCCTAAGTCCAATCGGAACCCTAACCGGATCTGTGTACCTAGACCTCAACATAACCCTAACCCTAGGTCCTATCGGAACCCTAACCGGATCTCTACCCCTCGCCCTCAACAAAACCCTAACCCTCGGTCCAATCGGAACCCTAACCGGATCTCTACCCCTCGCCCTCAACATAACCCTAACCCTTGGTCCAATCGCAACCCTAACCGGATCTATAACCCTAGCCCTCAACGTAACCCTAAACCTAGGTCCAATCGGAACCCTAACCGGATCTGTATACCTAGCCCTCAACATAACCCTAACCCTAGGTCCAATCGGAACCCTAACAGGATCTCTACCCCTCGCCCTCAACATAACCCAAACCTAGGTCCAAACGCAACCCTAACCGGATCTCTAACCCTAGCCCTCAACATAACCCTAACCCTAGGTTCAATCGGATCCCTATCCGGATCTCTAACGCTAGCATTCAACATAACCCTAACCCTAGGTCCAATCGGAACCCTAACCGGATCTCTAACCCTAGCTCTCAACATAACCCTAACCCTAGGTCCAATCGGAACCCTAACCGGATCTCTAACCCTAGCCCTCAACATAACCCTAACCCTAGGTCCAATCGGAACCCTAACCGTATCTGTATACCTAGACCTCAACATAACCCTAATCCTAGGTCCCCTCGGAACCCTAAACGGATATCTAACCCTAGCCCTAAACATAACCCTAACCCTAGGTCCAATCGGAACCCTAAACGGATATCTAACCCTAGCCCTCAACATAACCCTAACCCTAGGTACAATCGGAACCCTAACAGGAACTCTACCCCTCGCCCTCTACATAACCCTAACCCTAAGTCCAATCGGAACCCTAACCGGATCTGTGTACTTAGACCTCAACATAACCCTAACCCTAGGTCCTATCGGACCCCTAACCGGATCTCTACCCCTCGCCCTCAACAAAACCCTAACCCTCGGTCCAATCGGAACCCTAACCGGATCTCTACCCCTCGCCCTCAACATAACCCTAACCCTTGGTCCAATCGCAACCCTAACCGGATCTCTAACCCTAGCCCTCAACATAACCCTAACCCTAGGTTCAATCGGATCCCTATCCGGATCTCTAATGCTAGCCCTCAACATAACCGTAACCCTAGGTCCAATCGGAACCCTAACCGGATCTGTATACCTAGCCCTCAACATAACCCTAACCCTTAGTCCAATCGGAACCCTAACCGGATATCTAACACTAGCCCTCAACATAACCCTAACCCTAGGTCCAATCGGAACCCTAACCGGATATCTAACACTAGCTCTCAACATAACCCTAACCCTAGGTCCCATCGGAACCCTAACCGGATCTCTAACCCTATCCCTCAACATAGCCTAACCCTAGGTCTAATCGTAACCCTAACCGGATTTCTAACCCTAGCCCTCAACATAACCCTAACCCTAGGTCCAATCGGAACCCTAAACGGAAATCTAATCCTAGCCCTCAACATAACCCTAACCCTAGGTCCAAACGGAACCCTAAACGGATATCTAACCCTAGCACTCAACATAACCAAAACCCTAGGTACAATCGGAACCCTAACCGGATCTCTACCCCTCGCCCTCAACATAACCCTAACACTAGGTCCATTCGGAACCCTAACCGCATCTCTATCCCTAGCCCTCAACATAACCATAACCCTAGGTCCAATCGGAACCCTAAACGGATATCTAACCCTAGCCCTCAACATAACCATAACCCTAGGTACAATCGGAACCCTAAACGGACATCAAACCCTAACCCTCAACATAACCCTAACCCTAGGTCCAATCGCAACCCTAACCGGATATCTAACCCTAGCCCTCTACATAACCCTAACCCTAGTTCCAATCGGAACCCTAACAGGATCTCTAACCCTGCCCGTAACATAACCCTAACCCTAGGTCCAATCGGAACCCTAAACGGATATCTAACCCTTGCCCTCAACATAACCCTAAACCTAGGTCCAATCGGAACACTAACCGGATATCTACCCCTCGCCTCAACATAACGCTAACCCTAGGTCCAATCGGAACCCTAACCGGATCTCTACCCCTCGCCCTCAACATAACCCTAACCCTTGGTCCAATCAGAACCCTAACCGGATATCTAACACTAGCCCTCAACATAACCCTAACCTTAGGTAATATCGGAACCCTAACCGGATCTCTAACCCTAGCTCTCAACATAACCCTAACCCTAGGTCCAATCGGAACCCTAACCGGATCTCTAACCCTAGCCCTCAACATAGCCTAACCCTAGGTCTAATCGTAACCCTAACCGGATTTCTAACCCTAGCCTTCAACATAACCCTAACCCTAGGTCCAATCGGAACCCTAACCGGATCTGTATACCTAGCCCTCAACTTAACCCTAACCCTAGGTCCAATCGGAACCCTAACCGATTCTGTATACCTAGCCCTCAACATAACCCTAACCCTAGGTCCAATAGGAACCCTAACCGGATCTCTATCCCTAGCCCTCATCATAACCCTAACCCTAGGTCCAATCGGAACCCTAAACGTATATCTAACGCTAGCCCTCAACATAACCCGAACCCTAGGACCAATCGGAACCCTAAACGGATATCTAACCTTAGCCCTCAACATAACCCTAACCCTAGTTGCAATCGGAACCCTAACAGGATCTCTACCCCAGCCCTCAACATAACCCTAACCCTAGGTCCAATCGGAACCCCAACCGGATCTCTAACCCTAGCCCTCAACATAACCCTAACCCTAGGTCTAATCGGAACCCTAACCGGATCTCTAACCCTAGCCCTCAACATAACCATAACCCTAGGTCCAATCGGAAACCTAACCGGATTTCTAACCCTAGCCTTCAACATAACCCTAACCCTAGGTCCAATCGGAACCCTAACCGGATCTGTATACCTAGCCCTCAACATAACCCTAACCCTAGGTCCAATCGGAACCCTAAACGGATATCTAACCCTAGCCCTCAACATAACCCTAACCCTAGGTACAATCGGAACCCTAACAGGAACTCTACCCCTCGCCCTCTACATAACCCTAACCCTAAGTCCAATCAGAACCCTAACCGGATCTGTGTACCTAGACCTCAACATAACCCTAACCCTAGGTCCTATCGGAACCCTAACCGGATCTCTACCCCTCGCCTTCAACAAAACCCTAACCCTCGGTCCAATCGGAACCCTAACCGGATCTCTACCCCTCGCCCTCAACATAACCCTAACCCTTGGTCCAATCGCAACCCTAACCGGATCTCTAACCCTAGCCCTCAACATAACCCTAAACCTAGGTCCAATCGGAACCCTAACCGGATCTGTATACCTAGCCCTCAACATAACCCTAATCCTAGGTCCAATCGGAACCCTAACAGGATCTCTAACCCTCGCCCTCAACATAACCCTAACCCTAGGTCCAATCGCAACCCTAACCGGATCTCTAACCCTAGCCCTCAACATAACCCTAACCCTAGGTTCAATCGGATCCCTATCCGGATCTCTAACGCTAGCCCTCAACATAACCCTAACCCTAGGTCCAATCGGAACCCTAACCGGATCTGTATAACTAGCCCTCAACATAACCCTAACACTAGGTCCAATCGGAACCCTAACCGGATCTCTAACCCTAGCCCTCAACATAACCCTAACCCTAGGTTCAATAGGAACCCTAACCGGATCTCTAACCCTAGCCCTCAACATAACCCTAACCCTAGGTTCAATCGGATCCCTAACCGGATCTCTAACCCTAGCCCTCAACATAACCCTAACCCTAGGTCCAATCGCAACCCTAACCGGATCTCTAACCCTAGCCCTCAACATAACCCTAACCCTAGGTCCAATCGCAACCCTAACCGGATCTCTAACCCTAGCCCTCAACATAACCCTAACCCTAGGTTCAATCGGACCCCTATCCGGATCTCTAACGCTAGCCCTCAACATAGCCTAACCCTAGGTCTAATCGTAACCCTAACCGGATTTCTATCCCTAGCCCTCATCATAACCCTAACCCTAGGTCCAATCGGAACCCTAAACGTATATCTAACGCTAGCCCTCAACATAACCCTAACCCTAGGACCAATCGGAACCCTAACCGGATATCTAACCTTAGCCCTCAACATAACCCGAACCCTAGGTCCAATCGGAACCCTAACCGGATCTCTAACCCTAGCCCTCAACATAACCCTAACCCTAGGTCTAATCGGAACCCTAACCGGATCTCTAACCCCAGCCCTCAACATAACCCTAACCCTAGGTCCAATCGGAACCCTAACCGGATTTCTAACCCTAGCCTTCAACATAACCCTAACCCTAGGTCCAATCGGAACCCTAACAGGATCTGTATACCTAGCCCTCAACATAACCCTAACCCTAGGTCCAATCGGAACCCTAACCGTATCTGTATACCTAGACCTCAACATAACCCTAATCCTAGGTCCCCTCGGAACCCTAAACGGATATCTAACCCTAGCCCTAAACATAACCCTAACTCTAGGTCCAATCGGAACCCTAAACGGATATCTAACCCTAGCCCTCAACATAACCCTAACCCTAGGTACAATCGGAACCCTAACAGGAACTCTACCCCTCGCCCTCTACATAACCCTAACCCTAAGTCCAATCGGAACCCTAACCGGATCTGTGTACCTAGACCTCAACATAACCCTAACCCTAGGTCCTATCGGAACCCTAACCGGATCTCTACCCCTCGCCCTCAACAAAACCCTAACCCTCGGTCCAATCGGATCCCTAACCGGATCTCTACCCCTCGCCCTCAACATAACCCTAACCCTTGGTCCAATCGCAACCCTAACCGGATCTATAACCCTAGCCCTCAACATAACCCTAAACCTAGGTCCAATCGGAACCCTAACCGGATCTGTATACCTAGCCCTCAACATAACCCTAACCCTAGGTCCAATCGGAACCCTAACAGGATCTCTACCCCTCGCCCTCAACATAACCCAAACCTAGGTCCAAACGCAACCCTAACCGGATCTCTAACCCTAGCCCTCAACATAACCCTAACCCTAGGTTCAATCGGATCCCTATCCGGATCTCTAACGCTAGCCCTCAACATAACCCTAACCCTAGGTCCAATCGGAACCCTAACCGGATCTCTAACCCTAGCTCTCAACATAACCCTAACCCTAGGTCCAATCGGAACCCTAACCGGATCTGTATAACTAGCCCTCAACATAACCCTAACACTAGGTCCAATCGGAACCCTAACCGGATCTCTAACCCTAGCCCTCAACATAACCCTAACCCTAGGTTCAATAGGAACCCTAACCGGATCTCTAACCCTAGCCCTCAACATAACCCTAACCCTAGGTTCAATCGGATCCCTAACCGGATCTCTAACCCTAGCCCTCAACATAACCCTAACCCTAGGTCCAATCGCAACCCTAACCGGATCTCTAACCCTAGCCCTCAACATAACCCTAACCCTAGGTCCAATCGCAACCCTAACCGGATCTCTAACCCTAGCCCTCAACATAACCCTAACCCTAGGTTCAATCGGACCCCTATCCGGATCTCTAACGCTAGCCCTCAACATAGCCTAACCCTAGGTCTAATCGTAACCCTAACCGGATTTCTATCCCTAGCCCTCATCATAACCCTAACCCTAGGTCCAATCGGAACCCTAAACGTATATCTAACGCTAGCCCTCAACATAACCCTAACCCTAGGACCAATCGGAACCCTAACCGGATATCTAACCTTAGCCCTCAACATAACCCGAACCCTAGGTCCAATCGGAACCCTAACCGGATCTCTAACCCTAGCCCTCAACATAACACTAACCCTAGGTCTAATCGGAACCCTAACCGGATCTCTAACCCCAGCCCTCAACATAACCCTAACCCTAGGTCCAATCGGAACCCTAACCGGATTTCTAACCCTAGCCTTCAACATAACCCTAACCCTAGGTCCAATCGGAACCCTAACAGGATCTGTATACCTAGCCCTCAACATAACCCTAACCCTAGGTCCAATCGGAACCCTAACCGTATCTGTATACCTAGACCTCAACATAACCCTAATCCTAGGTCCCCTCGGAACCCTAAACGGATATCTAACCCTAGCCCTAAACATAACCCTAACTCTAGGTCCAATCGGAACCCTAAACGGATATCTAACCCTAGCCCTCAACATAACCCTAACCCTAGGTACAATCGGAACCCTAACAGGAACTCTACCCCTCGCCCTCTACATAACCCTAACCCTAAGTCCAATCGGAACCCTAACCGGATCTGTGTACCTAGACCTCAACATAACCCTAACCCTAGGTCCTATCGGAACCCTAACCGGATCTCTACCCCTCGCCCTCAACAAAACCCTAACCCTCGGTCCAATCGGATCCCTAACCGGATCTCTACCCCTCGCCCTCAACATAACCCTAACCCTTGGTCCAATCGCAACCCTAACCGGATCTATAACCCTAGCCCTCAACATAACCCTAAACCTAGGTCCAATCGGAACCCTAACCGGATCTGTATACCTAGCCCTCAACATAACCCTAACCCTAGGTCCAATCGGAACCCTAACAGGATCTCTACCCCTCGCCCTCAACATAACCCAAACCTAGGTCCAAACGCAACCCTAACCGGATCTCTAACCCTAGCCCTCAACATAACCCTAACCCTAGGTTCAATCGGATCCCTATCCGGATCTCTAACGCTAGCCCTCAACATAACCCTAACCCTAGGTCCAATCGGAACCCTAACCGGATCTCTAACCCTAGCTCTCAACATAACCCTAACCCTAGGTCCAATCGGAACCCTAACGGGATCTCTAACCCTAGCCCTCAACATAGCCTAACCCTAGGTCTAATCGGAACCCTAACCGGATTTCTAACCCTAGCCTTCAACATAACCCTAACCCTAGGTCCAATCGGAACCCTAACCGGATATGTATACCTAGCCCTCAACATAACCCTAACCCTAGGTCCAATCGGAACCCTAATCGGATCTGTGTACCTAGACCTCAACATAACCTTAACCCTAGGTCCAATCAGAACCCTAACCGGATCTTTATCCCTAGCCCTCAACATAACCATAACCCTAGGTCCAATCGGAACCCTAAACGAATATCTAACCCTAGCCCTCAACATAACCCTAACCCTAGGTCCAATCGGAACCCTAAACGGATATCTAACCCTTGCCCTCAACATAACCCTAACCCTAGGTCCAATCGGAAACCTAAGCGGATATCTAACCCTAGCCCTCTACATAACACAAACCCTAGTTCCACTCGGAACCCTAACCGGATCTCTAACCCAGACTGCAACATAACCCTAACCCTAGGTCCAATCGGAACCCTTACCGGATCTCAACCCCTCGCCCTCAACATAACCCTAACCCGAGGTCCAATCGGAACCCTAACCGGATATCTAACACTAGCCCTCAACATAACCCTAACCCTAGGTCCAATCGGAACCCTAACCGGATCTCTAACCCTAGCCCTCAACATAACCCTAACCCTAGGTCCAATCGGAACCCTAACCGGATCTCTACCCCTCGCCCTCAACATAACCCTAACCCTAGGTCCAATGGAACCCTAACCGGATTTCTAACCCTAGCCTTCAACATAACCCTAACCCTAGGTCCAATCGGAACCTTAACCGGATCTGCATACCTGGCCCTCAACATAACCCTAACCCTAGGTCCAATCGGAACCCTAACCGGATCTGTATACCTAGCCCTCAGCATAACCCTAACCCTAGGTCCAATCGGAACCCTAACAGGATCTCTACCCCTCGCCCTCAACATAACCCTAACACTAGGACCAATCGGGACCCTAACCGTATCTCTAACCCTAGCCCTGAACATAACCCTAACCCTAGGTCCAATCGGACACCTAACCGGATCTCTAAACCTAGCCCTCAACATAACCCTAACCCTAGGTCCAATCGGAACCCTAACCGGATCTCTAACCCTAGCCCTCAACATAACCCTAACACTAGGTTCAATCGGAGCCCTAACCGGATCTCTAACGCTAGCCCTCAACATAACCCGAACCCTAGGTCCAATCGGAACCCTAACCGGATCTCTAACCCTAGCGCTCAACATAACCCTAACCCTAGGGCCAATCTGAACCCTAACCGGATCTCTAACCCTATCCCTCAACATAGCCTAACCCTAGGTCTAATCGTAACCCTAACCGGATTTCTATCCCTAGCCCTCATCATAACCCTAACCCTAGGTCCAATCGGAACCCTAAACGTATATCTAACGCTAGCCCTCAACATAACCCTAACCCTAGGACCAATCGGAACCCTAACCGGATATCTAACTTTAGCCCTCAACATAACCCTAACCCTAGGTCCAATCGGAACCCTAACCGGATCTCTAACCCTAGCCCTCAACATAACCCTAACCCTAGGTCTAATCGGAACCCTAACCGGATCTCTAAACCCAGCCCTCAACATAACCCTAACCCTAGGTCCAATCGGAACCCTAACCAAATTTCTAACCCTAGCCTTCAACATAACCCTAACCCTAGGTCCAATCGGAACCCTAACAGGATCTGTATACCTAGCCCTCAACATAACCCTAACCCTAGGTCCAATCGGAACCCTAACCGTATCTGTATACCTAGACCTCAACATAACCCTAATCCTAGGTCCCCTCGGAACCCTAAACGGATATCTAACCCTAGCCCTAAACATAACCCTAACCCTAGGTCCAATCGGAACCCTAAACGGATATCTAACCCTAGCCCTCAACATAACCCTAACCCTAGGTACAATCGGAACCCTAACAGGAACTCTACCCCTCGCCCTCTACATAACCCTAACCCTAAGTCCAATCGGAACCCTAACCGGATCTGTGTACCTAGACCTCAACATAACCCTAACCCTAGGTCCGATCGGAACCCTAACCGGATCTCTACCCCTCGCCCTCAACAAAACCCTAACCCTCGGTCCAATCGGAACCCTAACCGGATCTCTACCCCTCGCCCTCAACATAACCCTAACCCTTGGTCCAAACGCAACCCTAACCGGATCTATAACCCTAGCCCTCAACATAACCCTAAACCTAGGTCCAATCGGAACCCTAACCGGATCTGTATACCTAGCCCTCAACATAACCCTAACCCTAGGTCCAATCGGAACCCTAACAGGATCTCTACCCCTCGCCCTCAACATAACCCTAACCCTAGGTCCAAACGCAACCCTAACCGGATCTCTAACCCTAGCCCTCAAAATAACCCTAATCCTAGGTCCAATCGGAACCCTAACCGGATCTGTATACCTAGCCCTCAACATAACCCTAACCCTTAGTCCAATCGGAACCCTAAACGGATATCTAACACTAGCCCTCAACATAACCCTAACCCTAGGTCCAATCGGAACCCTAACCGGATATCTAACACTAGCTCTCAACATAACCCTAACCCTAGGTCCAATCGGAACCCTAACCGGATCTCTAACCCTATCCCTCAACATAGCCTAACCCTAGGTCAAATCGTAACCCTAACCGGATTTCTAACCCTAGCCCTCAACATAACCCTAACCCTAGGTCCAATCGGAACCCTAAACGGAAATC
The DNA here is from genome assembly GCF_054644295.1 of Miniopterus natalensis. Taxonomy (NCBI): domain Eukaryota; kingdom Metazoa; phylum Chordata; class Mammalia; order Chiroptera; family Miniopteridae; genus Miniopterus; species Miniopterus natalensis. The sequence goes on from NC_142092.1 coordinate 938,219, forward strand.
TAACCCTAGCCCTCAACATAACCCTAACCCTAGGTCCAAACGGAACCCTAAACGGATATCTAACCCTAGCACTCAACATAACCAAAACCCTAGGTACAATCGGAACCCTAACAGGAACTCTACCCCTCGCCCTTAACATAACCCTAACCCTAGGTCCAATCGGACCCCTAACCGTACCTCTAACCCTAGCCCTCAATATAACCCTAACCCTAGGTCCAATCGGAACCCTAACCGGATCTCTACCCCTCGCCCTCAACATAACCCTAACACTAGGTCCATTCGGAACCCTAACCGCATCTCTATCCCTAGCCCTCAACATAACCATAACCCTAGGTCCAATCGGAACCCTAAACGGATATCTAACCCTAGCCCTCAACATAACCATAACCCTAGTTCCAATCGGAACCCTAAACGGACATCAAACCCTAACCCTCAACATAACCCTAACCCTAGGTCCAATCGCAACCCTAACCGGATATCTAACCCTAGCCCTCTACATAACCCTAACCCTAGTTCCAATCGGAACCCTAACAGGATCTCTAACCCTGCCCGTAACATAACCCTAACCCTAGGTCCAATCGGAACCCTAAACGGATATCTAACCCTTGCCCTCAACATAACCCTAAACCTAGGTCCAATCGGAACACTAACCGGATCTCTACCCCTCGCCTCAACATAACGCTAACCCTAGGTCCAATCGGAACCGTAACCGGATCTCTACACCTCGCCCTCAACATAACCCTAACCCTTGGTCCAATCAGAACCCTAACCGGATATCTAACACTAGCCCTCAACATAACCCTAACCTTAGGTAATATCGGAACCCTAACCGGATCTCTAACCCTAGCTCTCAACATAACCCTAACCCTAGGTCCAATCGGAACCCTAACCGGATCTCTAACCCTAGCCCTCAACATAGCCTAACCCTAGGTCTAATCGTAACCCTAACCGGATTTCTAACCCTAGCCTTCAACATAACCCTAACCCTAGGTCCAATCGGAACCCTAACCGGATCTGTATACCTAGCCCTCAACTTAACCCTAACCCTAGGTCCAATCGGAACCCTATCCGGATCTCTAAACCTAGCCCTCAACAGAACCCTAACCCTAGGTCCAATCGGAACCGTAACCGGATTTCTAACCCTAGCACTCAACATAACCCTAACCGGAGGTCCAATCGGAACTCTAACCGGATCTCTAACCCTAGTCCTCAACATAACCCTAACCCTAGGTCCAATCAAAACCCTAACTGGATCTCTAACACTAGCCCTCAATATAACCCTAAACCTAGGTCCATTCGGAACCCTAACCGGATCTCTAACCCTAGCCCTCAACGTAACCCTAACCCTAGGTCCAATCGGAACAGTAAACGGATATCTAACCCTAGCCCTGAACATAACCCTAACCCTGGGTCCAATCGGAAACCTAACCGGATCTCTAACCCTCGCCCTCAACATAACCCTAATCCTAGGTCCAATCGGAACCCTAACCGGATTTCTACACCTCGCCCTCAACATAACCCTAACCCTAGTTCCAATCGGAACCTTAGCCAGTTCTCTATCCCTCGCCCTAAACATAACCCTAACCCTAGGTCCAATCGGAACCCTAACCAGATCTCTAACCCTCGCCCTCAACATAACCCTAACCCTAGGTCCAATCGGAACCCTAACCGGATCTCTAACCCTAGCCCTCAACATAACCCTAACCCTAGGTCCAATCGGAACCCTAAACGGATATCTAACCCTAGCCCTCAACATAAGCCTAACCCTAGGTCCAATCGGAACCCTAAACGGATATCTAACCCTAGCCCTCAACATAACCCTAACCCTAGGTACAATCGGAACCCTAACAGGAACTCTACCCCTCGCCCTCAACATAACCCTAACCCTAGGTCCAATCAGAACCCTAATCGGATCTCTATCCCTAGCCCTCAACATTATCATAACCCTAGGTCCAATCGGAACCCTAAACGGATATCTAACCCTAGCCCTCAACATAACCCTAACCCTAGGTCCAATCGGAACCCTAAACGGATATCTAACCCTAGCCCTCAACATAACCCTAACCCTAGGTCCAATCGGAACCCTAAGAGGATATCTAACCCTACCCCTCTACATAACACTAACCCTAGTTTCAATCGGAACCCTAACAGGATCTCTACCCCTCGCCCTCAACATAACCCTAACCAGAGGTACAATCGGAACCCTAACCGGATCTCTACCCCTCGCCCTCAACATAACCCTAACCCGAGGTCCAATCGGAACCCTAACCGGATCTCTACCACTCGCCCTCAACTTAACACTAAAACTTGGTCCAAACGAAACCCTAACCTGATATCTAACACTAGCCCTCAACATAACCCTAACCCTAGGTCCAATCGGAACCCTAACCGGATCTCTAACAATAGCCCTCAACGTAACCCTAACCCTAGGTCCAATCGGAACAGTAAACGGATATCTAACCCTAGCCCTCAACATAACCCGAACCCTCGGTCCAATCGGAAACCTAACCGGATCTCTAAACCTCGCCCTCAACATAACCCTAATCCTAGGTCCAATCGGAACCCTAACCGGATCTCTACACCTCGCCCTCAACATAACCCTAACCCTAGGTCCAATCGGAACCCTAGTCGGTTCTCTACCCCTCGCCCTCAACATAACCCTAACCCTAGGTCCAATCGGAACCCTAACCGGATATCTAACCCTAGCCCTCTACATAACCCTAAGCCTAGTTCCAATCGGAACCCTAACAGGATCTCTAACCCAGCCCGCAACTTAACCCTAACCCTAGGTCCAATCGGAACCCTAAACGGATATCTAAACCTAGCCCTCAACATAACCCTAACCCTAGGTCCAATCGGAACCCTAACCGGATATCTATCCCTAGCCCTCTACATAACCCTAACCCTAGGTCCAATCGGAACCCTAACCGGATCTGTGTACCTAGACCTCAACATAACCCTAACCCTAGGTCCAATCGGAACCCTAACCGGATCTGTATACCTAGCCCTCAACATAACCCTAACCCTAGGTCCAATCGGAACCCTAACCGGATCTCTAACCCTAGCCCTCAACATAACCCTAACCCTAGGTCCAATCGGAACCCTAAACGGATATCTAACCCTAGCCCTCAACATAAGCCTAACCCTAGGTCCAATCGGAACCCTAAACGGATATCTAACCCTAGCCCTCAACATAACCCTAACCCTAGGTACAATCGGAACCCTAACAGGAACTCTACCCCTCGCCCTCAACATAACCCTAACCCTAGGTCCAATCAGAACCCTAATCGGATCTCTATCCCTAGCCCTCAACATTATCATAACCCTAGGTCCAATCGGAACTCTAACCGGATATCTAACCCTAGCCCTCTACATAACCCTAAGCCTAGTTCCAATCGGAACCCTAACAGGATCTCTAACCCAGCCCGCAACATAACCCTAACCCTAGGTCCAATCGGAACCCTAAACGGATATCTAAACCTAGCCCTCAACATAACCCTAACCCTAGGTCCAATCGGAACCCTAACCGGATATCTATCCCTAGCCCTCTACATAACCCTAACCCTAGGTCCAATCGGAACCCTAACCGGATCTGTGTACCTAGACCTCAACATAACCCTAACCCTAGGTCCAATCGGAACCCTAACCGGATGTGTATACCTAGTCCTCAACATAACCCTAACCATAGGTCCAATCGGAACCCTAACAGGATCTCTACCCCTCGCCCTCAACCTAACCCTAACCCTAGGTCCAATCGCAACCCTAACCGGATCTCGAACCCTAGCCCTCAACATAACCCTAACCCTAGATTCAATCGTATCCCTAACCGGATCTCTAACGCTAGCCCGAAACATAACCCTAAACCTAAGTCCAATCGGAACCCTAACCGGATCTGTATACCTAGCCCTCAACATATCCCTAACCCTAGGTCCAATAGGAACCCTAACCGGATCTCTAACCTTAGCCCTCAACATAACCCTAACCCTAGGTCCAATCGGAACCGTAACCGGATCTCTAACCCTAGGACTCAACATAACCCTAACCGGAGGTCCAATAGGAACCCTAACCGGATCTCTAGCCCTAGCCCTCAACATAACCCTAACCCTAGATTCAATCGTATCCCTAACCGGATCTCTAACGCTAGCCCTCAACATAACCCTAACCCTAGGTCCAATCGGAACCCTAACCGGATCTGTATACCTAGCCCTCAATATAACCCTAACCCTAGGTCCAATAGGAACCCTAACCGGATCTCTAAACTTAGCCCTCAACATAACCCTAACCCTAGGTCCAATCGGAACAGTAAACGGATATCTAACCCTAGCCCTCAACATAACCCTAACCCTAGGTCCAATCGCAACCCTAACCGGATCTCTAACCCTAGCCCTCAACATAACCCTAACCCTAGATTCAATAGTATCCCTAACCGGATCTCTAAGCTAGCCCTCAACATAACCCTAACCCTAGGTCCAATCGGAACCCTAACCGGATCTGTATACCTAGCCCTCAACATAACCCTAACCCTAGGTCCAATCGGAACCCTAACAGGATATCTACCCCTCGCCCTCAACCTAACCCTAACCCTAGGTCCAATCGCAACCCTAACCGGATCTCTAACCCTAGCCCTCAACATAACCCTAACCCTAGATTCAATAGTATCCCTAACCGGATCTCTAAGCTAGCCCTCAACATAACCCTAACCCTAGGTCCAATCGGAACCCTAACCGGATCTGTATACCTAGCCCTCAACATAACCCTAACCCTAGGTCCAATCGGAACCCTATCCGGATCTCTAAACCTAGCCCTCAACAGAACCCTAACCCTAGGTCCAATCGGAACCGTAACCGGATCTCTAACCCTAGCACTCAACATAACCCTAACCGGAGGTCCAATCGGAACTCTAACCGGATCTCTAACCCTAGCCCTCAACATAACCCTAACCCTAGGTCCAATCAAAACCCTAACTGGATCTCTAACACTAGCCCTCAATATAACCCTAAACCTAGGTCCATTCGGAACCCTAACCGGATCTCTAACCCTAGCCCTCAACGTAACCCTAACCCTAGGTCCAATCGGAACAGTAAACGGATATCTAACCCTAGCCCTGAACATAACCCTAACCCTGGGTCCAATCGGAAACCTAACCGGATCTCTAACCCTCGCCCTCAACATAACCCTAATCCTAGGTCCAATCGGAACCCTAACCGGATTTCTACACCTCGCCCTCAACATAACCCTAACCCTAGTTCCAATCGGAACCTTAGCCAGTTCTCTACCCCTCGCCCTAAACATAACCCTAACCCTAGGTCCAATCGGAACCCTAACCAGATCTCTAACCCTCGCCCTCAACATAACCCTAACCCTAGGTCCAATCGGAACCCTAACCGGATCTCTAACCCTAGCCCTCAACATAACCCTAACCCTAGGTCCAATCGGAACCCTAAACGGATATCTAACCCTAGCCCTCAACATAAGCCTAACCCTAGGTCCAATCGGAACCTTAAACGGATATCTAACCCTAGCCCTCAACATAACCCTAACCCTAGGTACAATCGGAACCCTAACAGGAACTCTACCCCTCGCCCTCAACATAACCCTAACCCTAGGTCCAATCAGAACCCTAATCGGATCTCTATCCCTAGCCCTCAACATTATCATAACCCTAGGTCCAATCGGAACCCTAAACGGATATCTAAACCTAGCCCTCAACATAACCCTAACCCTAGGTCCAATCGGAACCCTAAACGGATATCTAACCCTAGCCCTCAACATAACCCTAACCCTAGGTCCAATCGGAACCCTAAGCGGATATCTAACCCTAGCCCTCTACATAACACTAACCCTAGTTTCAATCGGAACCCTAACAGGATCTCTACCCCTCGCCCTCAACATAACCCTAACCAGAGGTACAATCGGAACCCTAACCGGATCTCTACCCCTCGCCCTCAACATAACCCTAACCCGAGGTCCAATCGGAACCCTAACCGGATCTCTACCACTCGCCCTCAACTTAACCCTAAAACTTGGTCCAAACGGAACCCTAACCTGATATCTAACACTAGCCCTCAACATAACCCTAACCCTAGGTCCAATCGGAACCCTAACCGGATCTCTAACCCTAGCCCTCAACGTAACCCTAACCCTAGGTCCAATCGGAACAGTAAACGGATATCTAACCCTAGCCCTCAACATAACCCGAACCCTCCGTCCAATCGGAAACCTAACCGGATCTCTAAACCTCGCCCTCAACATAACCCTAATCCTAGGTCCAATCGGAACCCTAACCGGATCTCTACACCTCGCCCTCAACAAAAACCTAACCCTAGGTCCAATCGGAACCCTAGTCGGTTCTCTACCCCTCGCCCTCAACATAACCCTAACCCTAGGTCCAATCGGAACCCTAACCGGATATCTAATCCTAGCCCTCTACATAACCCTAAGCCTAGTTCCAATCGGAACCCTAACAGGATCTCTAACCCAGCCCGCAACATAACCCTAACCCTAGGTCCAATCGGAACCCTAAACGGATATCTAAACCTAGCCCTCAACATAACCCTAACCCTAGGTCCAATCGGAACCCTAACCGGATATCTATCCCTAGCCCTCTACATAACCCTAACCCTAGGTCCAATCGGAACCCTAACCGGATCTGTGTACCTAGACCTCAACATAACCCTAACCCTAGGTCCAATCGGAACCCTAACCGGATCTGTATACCTAGCCCTCAACATAACCCTAACCCTAGGTCCAATCGGAACCCTAACAGGATCTCTACCCCTCGCCCTCAACCTAACCCTAACCCTAGGTCCAATCGCAACCCTAACCGGATCTCTAACCCTAGCCCTCAACATAACCCTAACCCTAGATTCAATCGTATCCCTAACCGGATCTCTAACGCTAGCCCTCAACATAACCCTAACCCTAGGTCCAATCGGAACCCTAACCGATCTATATACCTAGCCCTCAACATAACCCTAACCCTAGGTCCAATCGGAACCCTAACCGGATCTCTAACCCTAGCCCTCAACATAACCCTAACCCTAGGTCCAATCGGAACCGTAATCGGATCTCTAACCCTAGCACTCAACATAACCCTAACCGGAGGTCCAATCGGAACCCTAACCGGATCTCTAACCCTAGCCCTCAACATAACCCTAACCCTAGGTCCAATCAAAACCCTAACTGGATCTCTAAACCTAGCCCTCAATATAACCCTAAACCTAGGTCCAATCGGAACCCTAACCGGATCTCTAACCCTAGCCCTCAACGTAACCCTAACCCTAGGTCCAATCGAAACAGTAAACGGATATCTAACCCAAACCTCAACATAACCCTAACCCTGGGTCCAATCCGAAACCTAACCGGATCTCTAACCCTCGCCCTCAACATAACCCTAATCCTAGGTCCAATCGGAACCCTAACCGGATTTCTACACCTCGCCCTCAACATAACCCTAACCCTAGTTCCAATCGGAACCCTAGCCGGTTCTCTACCCCTCGCCCTAAATATAACCCTAACCCTAGGTCCAATCGGAACCCTAACCAGATCTCTAACCCTCGCCCTCAACATAACCCTAACCCTAGGTCCAATCGGAACCCTAACCGGATCTCTAACCCTAGCCCTCAACATAACCCTAACCCTAGGTCCAATCGGAACCCTAAACGGATATCTAACCCTAGCCCTCAACATAAGCCTAACCCTAGGTCCAATCGGAACCCTAAAAGGATATCTAACCCTAGCCCTCAACATAACCCTAACCCTAGGTACAATCGGAACCCTAACAGGAACTCTACCCCTCGCCCTCAACATAACCCTAACCCTAGGTCCAATCAGAACCCTAACCGGATCTCTATCCCTAGCGATCAACATAATCATAACCCTAGGTCCAATCGGAACCCTAAACGGATATCTAACCCTAGCCCCCAACATAACCCTAGCCCTAGGTCCAATCGGAACCCTAACCGGATATCTAACCCTAGCCCTCTACATAACACTAACCCTAGTTTCAATCGGAACCCTAACAGGATCTCTACCCATCGCCCTCAACATAACCCTAACCAGAGGTCCAATCGGAACCCTAACCGGATCTCTACCCCTCGCCCTCAACATAACCCTAACCCGAGGTCCAATCGGAACCCTAACCGGATCTCTACCACTCGCCCTCAACATAACCCTAAAACTTGGTCCAAACGGAACCCTAACCTGATATCTAACACTAGCCCTCAACATAACCCTAAACCTAGGTCCAATCGGAACCCTAACCGGATCTCTAACCCTAGCTCTCAACATAACCCTAACCCTAGGTCCAATCGGAACCATAACCGGATCTCTAACCCTAGCCCTCAACATAACCCTAACCCTAGGTCCAATCGGAACCCTAACCGGATCTCTAACCCTAGCCCTCAACATAACCCTAACCCTAGGTCCAATCGGAACCCTAACCGGATCTCTAACCCTAGCCTTCAACATAACCCGAACCTTCGGTCCAATCGGAAACCTAACCGGATCTCTAAACCTCGCCCTCAACAAAACCCTAATCCTAGGTCCAAGCGGAACCCTAACCGGATCTCTACACCTCGCCCTCAACATAACCCTAACCCTAGGTCCAATCGGAACCCTAGTCGGTTCTCTACCCCTCGCCCTCAACATAACCCTAACCCTAGGTCCAATCGGAACCCTAACCGGATATTTAACCCTAGCCCTCTACATAACCCTAAGCCTAGTTCCAATCGGAACCCTAACAGGATCTCTAACCCAGCCCGCAACATAACCCTAACCCTAGGTCCAATCGGAACCCTAAACGGATCTCTAACCCTAGCTCTCAACATAACCCTAACCCTAGGTCCAATCGGAACCCTAACCGGATATCTATCCCTAGCCCTCTACATAACCCTAACCCTAGGTACAATCGGAACCCTAACCGGATCTGTGTACCTAGACCTCAACATAACCCTAACCCTAGGTCCAATCGGAACCCTAACCGGATCTGTATACCTAGCCCTCAACATAACCCTAACCCTAGGTCCAATCGGAACCCTAACAGGATCTCTACCCCTCGCCCTCAACCTAACCCTAACCCTAGGTCCAATCGCAACCCTAACCGGATCTCTAACCCTAGCCCTCAACATAACCCTAACCCTAGATTCAATAGTATCCCTAACCGGATCTCTAACGCTAGCCCTCAACATAACCCTAACACTAGGTCCAATCGGAACCCTAACCGGATCTGCATACCTAGCCCTCAACATAACCCTAACTCTAGGTCCAATCGGAACCCTATCCGGATCTCTAAACCTAGCCCTCAACATAACCCTAACCCTAGGTCCAATCGGAACCGTAAAGGGATCTCTAACCCTAGCACTCAACATAACCCTAACCGGAGGTCCAATCGGAACCCTAACCGGATCTCTAACCCTAGCCCTCAACATAACCCTAACCCTAGGTCCAATCAAAACCCTAACTGGATCTCTAACCCTAGCCCTCAATATAACCCTAAACCTAGGTCCAATCGGAACCCTAACCGGATCTCTAACCCTAGCCCTCAACGTAACCCTAACCCTAGGTCCAATCGGAACAGTAAACGGATATCTAACCCTAGCCCTGAACATAACCCTAACCCTGGGTCCAATCGGAAACTTAACCGGATCTCTAACCCTCGCCCTCAACATAACCCTAATCCTAGGTCCAATCGGAACCCTAACCGGATTTCTACACCTCGCCCTCAACATAACCCTAACCCTAGTTCCAATCGGAACCCTAGCCAGTTCTCTACCCCTCGCCCTAAACATAACCCTAACCCTAGGTCCAATCGGAACCCTAACCAGATCTCTAACCCTCGCCCTCAACATAACCCTAACCCTAGGTCCAATCGGAACCCTAACCGGATCTCTAACCCTAGCCCTCAACATAACCCTAACCCTAGGTACAATCGGAACCCTAACAGGAACTCTACCCCTCGCCCTCAACATAACCCTAACCCTAGGTCCAATCAGAACCCTAACCGGATCTCTATCCCTAGCCCTCAACATAATCATAACCCTAGGTCCAATCAGAACCCTAACCGGATCTCTATCCCTAGCCCTCAACATAACCCTAACCCTAGGTCCAATCGGAACCCTAACAGGATCTCTACCCATCGCCCTCAACATAACCCTAACCAGAGGTCCAATCTGAACCCTAACCGGATCTCTACCCCTCGCCCTCAACATAACCCTAACCCGAGGTCCAATCGGAACCCTAACCGGATCTCTACCACTCGCCCTCAACATAACCCTAAAACTTGGTCCAAACGGAACCCTAACCTGATATCTAACACTAGCCCTCAACATAACCCTAAACCTAGGTCCAATCGGAACCCTAACCGGATCTCTAACCCTAGCTCTCAACATAACCCTAGCCCTAGGTCCAATCGGAACCCTAACCGGATCTCTAACCCTAGCCCTCAACATAACCCTAACCCTAGGTCCAATCGGAACCCTAACCGGATCTCTAAGCTAGCCCTCAACATAACCCTAACCCTAGGTCCAATCGGAACCCTAACCGGATCTGTATACCTAGCCCTCAACATAACCCTAACCCTAGGTCCAATCGGAACCCTATCCGGATCTCTAAACCTAGCCCTCAACAGAACCCTAACCCTAGGTCCAATCGGAACCGTAACCGGATCTCTAACCCTAGCACTCAACATAACACTAACCGGAGGTCCAATCGGAACTCTAACCGGATCTCTAACCCTAGCCCTCAACATAACCCTAACCCTAGGTCCAATCAAAACCCTAACTGGATCTCTAACACTAGCCCTCAATATAACCCTAAACCTAGGTCCATTCGGAACCCTAACCGGATCTCTAACCCTAGCCCTCAACGTAACCCTAACCCTAGGTCCAATCGGAACAGTAAACGGATATCTAACCCTAGCCCTGAACATAACCCTAACCCTGGGTCCAATCGGAAACCTAACCGGATCTCTAACCCTCGCCCTCAACATAACCCTAATCCTAGGTCCAATCGGAACCCTAACCGGATTTCTACACCTCGCCCTCAACATAACCCTAACCCTAGTTCCAATCGGAACCTTAGCCAGTTCTCTACCCCTCGCCCTAAACATAACCCTAACCCTAGGTCCAATCGGAACCCTAACCAGATCTCTAACCCTCGCCCTCAACATAACCCTAACCCTAGGTCCAATCGGAACCCTAACCGGATCTCTAACCCTAGCCCTCAACATAACCCTAACCCTAGGTCCAATCGGAACCCTAAACGGATATCTAACCCTAGCCCTCAACATAAGCCTAACCCTAGGTCCAATCGGAACCTTAAACGGATATCTAACCCTAGCCCTCAACATAACCCTAACCCTAGGTACAATCGGAACCCTAACAGGAACTCTACCCCTCGCCCTCAACATAACCCTAACCCTAGGTCCAATCAGAACCCTAATCGGATCTCTATCCCTAGCCCTCAACATTATCATAACCCTAGGTCCAATCGGAACCCTAAACGGATATCTAAACCTAGCCCTCAACATAACCCTAACCCTAGGTCCAATCGGAACCCTAAACGGATATCTAACCCTAGCCCTCAACATAACCCTAACCCTAGGTCCAATCGGAACCCTAAGCGGATATCTAACCCTAGCCCTCTACATAACACTAACCCTAGTTTCAATCGGAACCCTAACAGGATCTCTACCCCTCGCCCTCAACATAACCCTAACCAGAGGTACAATCGGAACCCTAACCGGATCTCTACCCCTCGCCCTCAACATAACCCTAACCCGAGGTCCAATCGGAACCCTAACCGGATCTCTACCACTCGCCCTCAACTTAACCCTAAAACTTGGTCCAAACGGAACCCTAACCTGATATCTAACACTAGCCCTCAACATAACCCTAACCCTAGGTCCAATCGGAACCCTAACCGGATCTCTAACCCTAGCCCTCAACGTAACCCTAACCCTAGGTCCAATCGGAACAGTAAACGGATATCTAACCCTAGCCCTCAACATAACCCGAACCCTCCGTCCAATCGGAAACCTAACCGGAACTCTAAACCTCCCCTCAACATAACCCTAATCCTTGGTCCAATCGGAACCCTAACCGGATCTCTACACCTCGCCCTCAACAAAAACCTAACCCTAGGTCCAATCGGAACCCTAGTCGGTTCTCTACCCCTCGCCCTCAACATAACCCTAACCCTAGGTCCAATCGGAACCCTAACCGGATATCTAATCCTAGCCCTCTACATAACCCTAAGCCTAGTTCCAATCGGAACCCTAACAGGATCTCTAACCCAGCCCGCAACATAACCCTAACCCTAGGTCCAATCGGAACCCTAAACGGATATCTAAACCTAGCCCTCAACATAACCCTAACCCTAGGTCCAATCGGAACCCTAACCGGATATCTATCCCTAGCCCTCTACATAACCCTAACCCTAGGTCCAATCGGAACCCTAACCGGATCTGTGTACCTAGACCTCAACATAACCCTAACCCTAGGTCCAATCGGAACCCTAACCGGATCTGTATACCTAGCCCTCAACATAACCCTAACCCTAGGTCCAATCGGAACCCTAACAGGATCTCTACCCCTCGCCCTCAACCTAACCCTAACCCTAGGTCCAATCGCAACCCTAACCGGATCTCTAACCCTAGCCCTCAACATAACCCTAACCCTAGATTCAATCGTATCCCTAACCGGATCTCTAACGCTAGCCCTCAACATAACCCTAACCCTAGGTCCAATCGGAACCCTAACCGATCTATATACCTAGCCCTCAACATAACCCTAACCCTAGGTCCAATCGGAACCCTAACCGGATCTCTAACCCTAGCCCTCAACATAACCCTAACCCTAGGTCCAATCGGAACCGTAATCGGATCTCTAACCCTAGCACTCAACATAACCCTAACCGGAGGTCCAATCGGAACCCTAACCGGATCTCTAACCCTAGCCCTCAACATAACCCTAACCCTAGGTCCAATCAAAACCCTAACTGGATCTCTAAACCTAGCCCTCAATATAACCCTAAACCTAGGTCCAATCGGAACCCTAACCGGATCTCTAACCCTAGCCCTCAACGTAACCCTAACCCTAGGTCCAATCGAAACAGTAAACGGATATCTAACCCAAACCTCAACATAACGCTAACCCTGGGTCCAATCCGAAACCTAACCGGATCTCTAACCCTCGCCCTCAACATAACCCTAATCCTAGGTCCAATCGGAACCCTAACCGGATTTCTACACCTCGCCCTCAACATAACCCTAACCCTAGTTCCAATCGGAACCCTAGCCGGTTCTCTACCCCTCGCCCTAAATATAACCCTAACCCTAGGTCCAATCGGAACCCTAACCAGATCTCTAACCCTCGCCCTCAACATAACCCTAACCCTAGGTCCAATCGGAACCCTAACCGGATCTCTAACCCTAGCCCTCAACATAACCCTAACCCTAGGTCCAATCGGAACCCTAAACGGATATCTAACCCTAGCCCTCAACATAAGCCTAACCCTAGGTCCAATCGGAACCCTAAAAGGATATCTAACCCTAGCCCTCAACATAACCCTAACCCTAGGTACAATCGGAACCCTAACAGGAACTCTACCCCTCGCCCTCAACATAACCCTAACCCTAGGTCCAATCAGAACCCTAACCGGATCTCTATCCCTAGCCATCAACATAATCATAACCCTAGGTCCAATCGGAACCCTAAACGGATATCTAACCCTAGCCCCCAACATAACCCTAGCCCTAGGTCCAATCGGAACCCTAACCGGATATCTAACCCTAGCCCTCTACATAACACTAACCCTAGTTTCAATCGGAACCCTAACAGGATCTCTACCCATCGCCCTCAACATAACCCTAACCAGAGGTCCAATCGGAACCCTAACCGGATCTCTACCCCTCGCCCTCAACATAACCCTAACCCGAGGTCCAATCGGAACCCTAACCGGATCTCTACCACTCGCCCTCAACATAACCCTAAAACTTGGTCCAAACGGAACCCTAACCTGATATCTAACACTAGCCCTCAACATAACCCTAAACCTAGGTCCAATCGGAACCCTAACCGGATCTCTAACCCTAGCTCTCAACATAACCCTAACCCTAGGTCCAATCGGAACCATAACCGGATCTCTAACCCTAGCCCTCAACATAACCCTAACCCTAGGTCCAATCGGAACCCTAACCGGATCTCTAACCCTAGCCCTCAACATAACCCTAACCCTAGGTCCAATCGGAACCCTAACCGGATCTCTAACCCTAGCCTTCAACATAACCCGAACCTTCGGTCCAATCGGAAACCTAACCGGATCTCTAAACCTCGCCCTCAACAAAACCCTAATCCTAGGACCAAGCGGAACCCTAACCGGATCTCTACACCTCGCCCTCAACATAACCCTAACCCTAGGTCCAATCGGAACCCTAGTCGGTTCTCTACCCTTCGCCCTCAACATAACCCTAACCCTAGGTCCAATCGGAACCCTAACCGGATATTTAACCCTAGCCCTCTACATATCCCTAAGCCTAGTTCCAATCGGAACCCTAACAGGATCTCTAACCCAGCCCGCAACATAACCCTAACCCTAGGTCCAATCGGAACCCTAAACGGATCTCTAACCCTAGCTCTCAACATAACCCTAACCCTAGGTCCAATCGGAACCCTAACCGGATATCTATCCCTAGCCCTCTACATAACCCTAACCCTAGGTACAATCGGAACCCTAACCGGATCTGTGTACCTAGACCTCAACATAACCCTAACCCTAGGTCCAATCGGAACCCTAACCGGATCTGTATACCTAGCCCTCAACATAACCCTAACCCTAGGTCCAATCGGAACCCTAACAGGATCTCTACCCCTCGCCCTCAACCTAACCCTAACCCTAGGTCCAATCGCAACCCTAACCGGATCTCTAACCCTAGCCCTCAACATAACCCTAACCCTAGATTCAATAGTATCCCTAACCGGATCTCTAACGCTAGCCCTCAACATAACCCTAACCCTAGGTCCAATCGGAACCCTATCCGGATCTCTAAACCTAGCCCTCAACATAACCCTAACCCTAGGTCCAATCGGAACCGTAACGGGATCTCCAACCCTAGCACTCAACATAACCCTAACCTGAGGTCCAATCGGAACCCTAACCGGATCTCTAACCCTAGCCCTCAACATAACCCTAACCCTAGGTCCAATCAAAACCCTAACTGGATCTCTAACCCTAGCCCTCAATATAACCCTAAACCTAGGTCCAATCGGAACCCTAACCGGATCTCTAACCCTAGCCCTCAACGTAACCCTAACCCTAGGTCCAATCGGAACAGTAAACGGATATCTAACCCTAGCCCTGAACATAACCCTAACCCTGGGTCCAATCGGAAACTTAACCGGATCTCTAACCCTCGCCCTCAACATAACCCTAATCCTAGGTCCAATCGGAACCCTAACCGGATTTCTACACCTCGCCCTCAACATAACCCTAACCCTAGTTCCAATCGGAACCCTAGCCAGTTCTCTACCCCTCGCCCTAAACATAACCCTAACCCTAGGTCCAATCGGAACCCTAACCAGATCTCTAACCCTCGCCCTCAACATAACCCTAACCCTAGGTCCAATCGGAACCCTAACCGGATCTCTAACCCTAGCCCTCAACATAACCCTAACCCTAGGTACAATCGGAACCCTAACAGGAACTCTACCCCTTGCCCTCAACATAACCCTAACCCTAGGTCCAATCAGAACCCTAACCGGATCTCTATCCCTAGCCCTCAACATAATCATAACCCTAGGTCCAATCAGAACCCTAACCGGATCTCTATCCCTAGCCCTCAACATAACCCTAACCCTAGGTCCAATCGGAACCCTAACAGGATCTCTACCCATCGCCCTCAACATAACCCTAACCAGAGGTCCAATCTGAACCCTAACCGGATCTCTACCCCTCGCCCTCAACATAACCCTAACCCGAGGTCCAATCGGAACCCTAACCGGATCTCTACCACTCGCCCTCAACATAACCCTAAAACTTGGTCCAAACGGAACCCTAACCTGATATCTAACACTAGCCCTCAACATAACCCTAAACCTAGGTCCAATCGGAACCCTAACCGGATCTCTAACCCTAGCTCTCAACATAACCCTAACCCTAGGTCCAATCGGAACCCTAACCGGATCTCTAACCCTAGCCCTCAACATAACACTAACCCTAGGTCCAATCGGAACCCTAACCGGATCTCTAACCCTAGTCCTCAACTTAACCCTAACCCTAGGTCCAATCGGAACCCTAACCGGATCTCTAACCCTAGCCTTCAACATAAACCGAACCCTCGGTCCAATCGGAAACCTAACCGGATCTCTAAACCTCGCCCTCAACATAACCCTAATCCTAGGTCCACTCGGAACCCTAACCGGATCTCTACACCTCGCCCTCAACATAACCCTAACCCTAGGTCCAATCGGAACCCAGGTCGGTTCTCTACCCCTCGCCCTCAACATAACCCTAACCCTAGGTCCAATCGGAACCCTAACCGGATATTTAACCCTAGCCCTCTACATAACCCTAAGCCTAGTTCCAATCGGAACCCTAACAGGATCCCTAACCCAGCCCGCAACATAACCCTAACCCTAGGTCCAATCGGAACCCTAAACGGATATCTAAACCTAGCCCTCAACATAACCCTAACCCTAGGTCCAATCGGAACCCTAACCGGATATCTATCCCTAGCCCTCTACATAACCCTAACCCTAGGTCCAATCGGAACCCTAACCGGATCTGTGTACCTAGTCCTCAACATAACCCTAACGCTAGGTCCAATCGGAACCCTAACCGGATCTGTATACCTAGCCCTCAACATAACCCTAACCCTAGGTCCAATCGGAACCCTAACAGGATCTCTACCCCTCGCCCTCAACCTAACCCTAACCCTAGGTCCAATCGCAACCCTAACCGGATCTCTAACCCTAGCCCTCAACATAACCCTAACCCTAGATTCAATAGTATCCCTAACCGGATCTCTAACGCTAGCCCTCAACATAACCCTGACCCTAGGTCCAATCGGGAACCCTAACCGGATCTGTATACCTAGCCCTCAACATAACCCTAACCCTAGGTCCAATCGGAACCCTAACAGGATCTCTACCCCTCGCCCTCAACCTAACCCTAACCCTAGGTCCAATCGCAACCCTAACCGGATCTCTAACCCTAGCCCTCAACATAACCCTAACCCTAGATTCAATAGTATTCCTAACCGGATCTCTAACGCTAGCCCTCAACATAACCCTGACCCTAGGTCCAATCGGAACCCTAACCGGATCTGTATACCTAGCCCTCAACATAACCCTAACCCTAGGTCCAATCGGAACCCTAACCGGATCTCTAACCCTAGCACTCAACATAACCCTAACCGGAGGTCCAATCGAAACCCTAACCGGATCTCTAACCCTAGCCCTCAACATAACCCTAACCCTAGGTCCAATCAAAACCCTAACTGGATCTCTAACCCTAGCCCTCAATATAACCCTAAACCTAGGTCCAATCGGAACCCTAACCGGATCTCTAACCCTAGCCCTCAACGTAACCCTAACCCTAGGTCCAATCGGAACAGTAAACGGATATCTAACCCTAGCCCTGAACATAACCCTAACCCTGGGTCCAATCGGAAACCTAACCGGATCTCTAACCCTCGCCCTCAACATAACCCTAATCCTAGGTCCAATCGGAACCCTAACCGGATTTCTACACCTCGCCCTCAACATAACCCTAACCCTAGTTCCAATCGGAACCCTAGCCAGTTCTCTACCCCTCGCCCTAAACATAACCCTAACCCTAGGTCCAATCGCAACCCTAACCGGATCTCTAACCCTAGCCCTCAACATAACCCTAACCCTAGATTCAATAGTATCCCTAACCGGATCTCTAACGCTAGCCCTCAACATAACCCTAACCCTAGGTCCAATCGGAACCCTAACCGGATCTGCATACCTAGCCCTCAACATAACCCTAACTCTAGGTCCAATTGGAACCCTATCCGGATCTCTAAACCTAGCCCTCAACATAACCCTAACCCTAGGTCCAATCGGAACCGTAACCGGATCTCTAACCCTAGCACTCAACATAACCCTAACCGGAGGTCCAATCGGAACCCTAACCGGATCTCTCACCCTAGCCCTCAACATAACCCTAACCCTAGGTCCAATCAAAACCCTAACTGGATCTCTAACCCTAGCCCTCAATATAACCCTAAACCTAGGTCCAATCGGAACCCTAACCGGATCTCTAACCCTAGCCCTCAACGTAACCCTAACCCTAGGTCCAATCGGAACAGTAAACGGATATCTAACCCTAGCCCTGAACATAACCCTAACCCTGGGTCCAATCGGAAACTTAACCGGATCTCTACCCCTCGCCCTCAACATAACCCTAATCCTAGGTCCAATCGGAACCCTAACCGGATTTCTACACCTCGCCCTCAACATAACCCTAACCCTAGTTCCAATCGGAACCCTAGCCAGTTCTCTACCCCTCGCCCTAAACATAACCCTAACCCTAGGTCCAATCGGAACCCTAACCAGATCTCTAACCCTCGCCCTCAACATAACCCTAACCCTAGGTCCAATCGGAACCCTAACCGGATCTCTAACCCTAGCCCTCTACATAACCCTAACCCTAGGTCCAATAGGAACCCTAAACGGATATCTAACCCTAGCCCTGAACATAAGCCTAACCCTAGGTCCAATCGGAACCCTAAACGGATATCTTACCCTAGCCCTCAACATAACCCTAACCCTAGGTACAAGCGGAACCCTAACAGGAACTCTACCCCTCGCCCTCAACATAACCCTAACCCTAGGTCCAATCAGAACCCTAACCGGATCTCTATCCCTAGCCCTCAACATAATCATAACCCTAGGTCCAATCGGAACCCTAAACGGATATCTAACCCTAGCCCTCAACATAACCCTACCCTAGGTCCAATCGGAACCCTAAACGGATATCTAACCCTAGCCCTCAACATAACCCTAACCCTAGGTCCAATCGGAACCCTAACCGGATATCTAACCCTAGCCCTCTACATAACACTAACCCTAGTTTCAATTGGAACCCTAACAGGATCTCTACCCCTCGCCCTCAACATAACCCTAACCAGAGGTACAATCGGAACCCTAACAGGATCTCTACCCCTCGCCCTCAACATAACCCTAACCAGAGGTACAATCGGAACCCTAACCGGAACTCTACCACTCGCCCTCAACATAACCCTAAAACTTGGTCCAAACGGAATCCTAACCTGATATCTAACACTAGCCCTCAACATAACCCTAACCCTAGGTCCAATCGGAACCCTAACCGGATCTCTAACCCTAGCCCTCAACGTAACCCTAACCCTAGGTCCAATCGGAACAGTAAACGGATATCTAACCCTAGCCCTCAACATAACCCGAACACTCGGTCCAATCGGAAACCTAACCGGATCTCTAAACCTCGCCCTCAACATAACCCTAATCCTAGGCCCAATCGGAACCCTAACCGGATCTCTAACCCTAGCCCTCAACATAACCCTAACCCTAGGTCCAATCGGAACAGTAAACGGATATCTAACCCTAACCCTCAACATAAACCTAACCCTAGGTCCAATCGGAACCCTAACCGGATCTCTAAACCTAGCCTTCAACATAACCCGAACCCTCGGTCCAATCGGAAACCTAACCGGATCTCTACACCTCGCCCTCAACATAACCCTAACCCTAGGTCCAATCGGAACCCTAGTCGGTTCTCTACCCCTCGCCCTCAACATAACCCTAACCCTAGGTCCAATCGGAACCCTAACCGGATATTTAACCCTAGCCCTCTACATATCCCTAAGCCTAGTTCCAATCGGAACCCTAACAGGATCTCTAACCCAGCCCGCAACATAACCCTAACCCTGGGTCCAATCGGAACCCTAAACGGATATCTAAACCTAGCCCTCAACATAACCCTAACCCTAGGTCCAATCGGAACCCTAACCGGATATCTATCCCTAGCCCTCTACATAACCCTAACCCTAGGTCCAATCGCAACCCTAACCGGATCTCTAACCCTCGCCCTCAACATAACCCTAACCCTAGGTCCAATCGGATCCCTAACCGGATCTCTAACCCTAGCCCTCAACATAACCCTAACCCTAGGTCCAATCGGAACCCTAAACGGATATCTAACCCTAGCCCTCAACATAACCCTAACCCTAGGTACAATCGGAACCCTAACAGGAACTCTACCCCTCGCCCTCAACATAACCCTAACCCTAGGTCCAATCGGAACCCTAACCGGATCTCTAACCCTAGCCCTCAACATAACCATACCCCTAGGTCCAATCGGAACCCTAACAGGATCTCTAACCCTAGCCCTCAATATAACCATAACCTTAGGTCCAATCGGAACCCTAACCGGATCTCTAACCCTAGCCCTCAACATAACCCTAACGCTAGGTAATATCGGAACCCTAACCGGATCTCTAACTCTAGCTCTCAACATAACCCTAACCCTAGGTCCAATCGGAACCCTAACCGGATCTCTAATCCTAGCCCTCAACATAACCCTAACCCTACGTCTAATCGGAACCCTAATCGGATTTCTAACCCTAGCCTTCAACATAACCCTAACCCTAGGTCCAATCGGAACCCTAACCGGATCTGTATACCTAGCCCTCAACATAATCCTAACCCTAGGTCCAATCGGAACCCTAACCGGATCTTTATACCTATCCCTCAACATAACCCTAACCCTAGGTCCAATCAGAACCCTAACAGGATCTCTACCCCTCGCCCTCAACATAACCCTAACCCTAGGTCCAATCGCAAACCTAACCGGATCTCTAACACTAACACTCAACATAACCCTAACCCTAGGTCCAATCGGAACCCTAACCGTATCTCCAACCCTAGCCCTCAACATAACCCTAACCCTAGGTCCAATCGGAACCCTAACCGTATCTCTAACCCTAGCCCTCAACATAACCCTAACCCGAGGTCCAATCAGAACCCTAACCGGATCTCTAACCCTAGCCCTCAACATAACCCTAACCCTATGTCCAATCCAAACCCTAACTGGATCTCTAACCCTAGCCCTCAACATAACCCTAACCCTAGGTCCAATCGGAACCCTAACCGGATCTCTAACCCTAGCCCTCAACATAACCCTAACCCTAGGTCCAATCGGAACAGTAAACGGATATCTAACCCTAACCCTCAACATAACCCTAATCCTAGGTCCAATCGGAACCCTAACCGGATCTCTACACCTCGCCCTCTACATAACCCTAACCCTAGGTCCAATCGGAACACTAACCGGTTCTCTACCCCTCACCCTCAACATAACCCTAACCCTAGGTCCAATCGGAACCCTAACCGGATCTGTACCCCTTGCCCTCAACATAACCCTAACCCGAGGTCCAATAGGAACCCTAACCGGATCTCTACCCCTCGCCCTCAACATAACCCTAAACCTTGGTCCAATCGGAACCCTAACCGGATATCTAACACTAGCCCTCAACATAACCCTAACCCTAGGTCCAATCGGAACCCTAACCGGATCTCTAACCCTAGCTCTCAACATAACCCTAACCCTAGGTACAATCGGAACCCTAACTGGATCTCTAACCCTAGCCCTCAACATAACCATAACCTAGGTCCAATCGGAACCCTAAACGAATATCTAACCCTAACCCTCAACATAACCCTAACACTAGGTCTAATCCTAACCCTAAACGGATATCTAACCCTAGCCCTCAACATAACCCTTACCCTAGGTACAATCGGAACCCTAACAGGAACTCTAGCCCTCGCCTTCAACATAACCCTAACCCTAGGTCCAATCAGAACCCTAACCGGATCTCTATCCCTAGCCCTCAACATAACCATAACCCTAGGTCCAATCGGAACCCTAACCGGATCTCTAACCCTAGCCCTCAACATAACCCTAACACTAGGTCCAATCAAAACCCTAACTGGATCTCTAACCCTAGCCCTCAACATAACCCTAACCGTAGGCCCAATCGGAACCCTAACCGGATCTCTAACCCTAGCCCTCAACATAACCCTAACCCTAGGTCCAATCGGAACAGTAAACGGATATCTAACCCTAGCCCTCAACATAAACCTAACCCTTGGTCCAATCGGAACCCTAACCGGATATCTAACCCTCGCCCTCAACATAACCCTAATCCTAGTCCAATCGGAACCCTAACCGGATCTCTACCCCTCGCCCTCAACATATCCCTAACCCTAGGTCCAATCGCAATCCTAACCGGATCTCTAACCCTCGCCCTCAACATAGCCCTAACCCTAGGTCCAATCGGATCCCTAACCGGATCTCTAACCCTCGCCCTCAACATAACCCTAACCCTAGGTCCAATCGGAACCCTAACCGGATCTCTATCCCTAGCCCTCAACATAACCATAACCCTAGGTCCAATCGGAACCCTAACCGGATCTCTAACCCTAGCCCTCAACATAACCCTAACACTAGGTCCAATCAAAACCCTAACTGGATCTCTAACCCTAGCCCTCAACATAACCCTAACCGTAGGCCCAATCGGAACCCTAACCGGATCTCTAACCCTAGCCCTCAACATAACCCTAACCCTAGGTCCAATCGGAACAGTAAACGGATATCTAACCCTAGCCCTCAACATAAACGTAACCCTTGGTCCAATCGGAACCCTAACCGGATCTCTAACCCTCGCCCTCAACATAACGCTAATCCTAGTCCAATCGGAACCCTAACCGGATCTCTACCCCTCGCCCTCAACATAACCCTAACCCTAGGTCCAATCGCAACCCTAACCGGATCTCTAACTCTCGCCCTCAACATAACCCTAACCCTAGGTCCAATCGGATCCCTAACCGGATCTCTAACCCTAGCCCTCAACATAACCCTAACCCTAGGTCCAATCGGAACCCTAAACGGATATCTAACCGTAGCCCTCAACATAACCCTAACACTAGGTCCAATCAAAACCCTAACTGGATCTCTAACCCGAGCCCTCAACATAACCCTAACCGTAGGCCCAATCGGAACCCTAACCGGATCTCTAACCCTAGCCCTCAACATAACCCTAACCCTAGGTCCAATCGGAACAGTAAACGGATATCTAACCCTAACCCTCAACATAAACCTAACCCTTGGTCCAATCGGAACCCTAACTGGATCTCTAACCCTCGCCCTCAACATAACCCTAATCCTAGTCCAATCGGAACCCTAACCGGATCTCTACACCTCGCCCTCAACATAACCCTAACCCTAGGTCCAATCGGAACCCTAACCGGTTCTCTACCCCTCGCCCTCAACATAACCCTAACCCTAGGTCCAATCGCAACCCTAACCGGATCTCTAACCCTCGCCCTCAACATAACCCTAACCCTAGGTCCAATAGGATCCCTAACCGGATCTCTAACCCTAGCCCTCAACATAACCCTAACCCTAGGTCCAATCGGAACCCTAAACGGATATCTAACCGTAGCCCTCAACATAACCCTAACCCTAGGTCCAATCGGAACCCTAAACGGATATCTAACCCTAGCCCTCAACATAACCCTAACCCTAGGTACAATCGGAACCCTAACAGGAACTCTACCCCTCGCCCTCAACATAACCCTAACCAGAGGTACAATCGGAACCCTAACAGGATCTCTACCCCTCGCCCTCAACATAACCCTAACCAGAGGTACAATCGGAACCCTAACCGGAATTCTACCACTCGCCCTCAACATAACCCTAAAACTTGGTCCAAACGGAACCCTAACCTGATATCTAACACTAGCCCTCAACATAACCCTAACCCTAGGTCCAATCGGAACCCTAACCGGATCTCTAACCCTAGCCCTCAACGTAACCCTAACCCTTGGTCCAATCGGAACCCTAATCGGACCTGTAACCCTCGCCCTCAACATAACCCTAATCCTAGGTCCAATCGGAACCCTAACCGGATCTCTACACCTCGCCCTCTACATAACCCTAACCCTAGGTCCAATCGGAACACTAACCGGTTCTCTACCCCTCACCCTCAACATAACCCTAACCCTAGGTCCAATCGGAACCCTAACCGGATCTGTACCCCTCGCCCTCAACATAACCCTAACCCGAGGTCCAATCGGAACCCTAACCGGATCTCTACCCCTCGCCCTCAACATAACCCTAAACCTTGGTCCAATCGGAACCCTAACCGGATATCTAACACTAGCCCTCAACATAACCCTAACCCTAGGTCCAATCGGAACCCTAACCGGATCTCTAACCCTAGCTCTCAACATAACCCTAACCCTAGGTACAATCGGAACCCTAACTGGATCTCTAACCCTAGCCCTCAACATAACCATAACCTAGGTCCAATCGGAACCCTAAACGAATATCTAACCCTAACCCTCAACATAACCCTAACACTAGGTCTAATCCTAACCCTAAACGGATATCTAACCCTAGCCCTCAACATAACCCTTACACTAGGTACAATCGGAACCCTAACAGGAACTCTAGCCCTCGCCTTCAACATAACCCTAACCCTAGGTCCAATCAGAACCCTAACCGGATCTCTATCCCTAGCCCTCAACATAACCCTAACCCTAGGTCCAATCGGAACCCTAACTGGATCTGTACCCCTAGCCCTCAACATAACCCTAACCCTAGGTCCAATCGGAACCCTAACCGGATCTCTAACCCTAGCCCTCAACATAACCCTAACACTAGGTCCAATCAACCCCTAACTGGATCTCTAACCCTAGCCCTCAATATAACCCTAACCGTAGGCCCAATCGGAACCCTAACCGGATCTCTAACCCTAGCCCTCAACATAACCCTAACCCTAGGTCCAATCGGAACAGTAAACGGATATCTAACCCTAGCCCTCAACATAAACCTAACCCTTGGTCCAATCGGAACCCTAACCGGATATCTAACCCTCGCCCTCAACATAACCCTAATCCTAGTCCAATCGGAACCCTAACCGGATCTCTACCCCTCGCCCTCAACATATCCCTAACCCTAGGTCCAATCGCAATCCTAACCGGATCTCTAACCCTCGCCCTCAACATAGCCCTAACCCTAGGTCCAATCGGATCCCTAACCGGATCTCTAACCCTAGCCCTCAACATAACCCTAACCCTAGGTCCAATCAGAACCCTAACCGGATCTCTATCCCTAGCCCTCAACATAACCATAACCCTAGGTCCAATCGGAACCCTAACCGGATCTCTAACCCTAGCCCTCAACATAACCCTAACACTAGGTCCAATCAAAACCCTAACTGGATCTCTAACCCTAGCCCTCAACATAACCCTAACCGTAGGCCCAATCGGAACCCTAACCGGATCTCTAACCCTAGCCCTCAACATAACCCTAACCCTAGGTCCAATCGGAACAGTAAACGGATATCTAACCCTAGCCCTCAACATAAACGTAACTCTTGGTCCAATCGGAACCCTAACCGGATCTCTAACCCTCGCCCTCAACATAACCCTAATCCTAGTCCAATCGGAACCCTAACCGGATCTCTACCCCTCGCCCTCAACATAACCCTAACCCTAGGTCCAATCGCAACCCTAACCGGATCTCTAACTCTCGCCCTCAACATAACCCTAACCCTAGGTCCAATCGGATCCCTAACCGGATCTCTAACCCTAGCCCTCAACATAACCCTAACCCTAGGTCCAATCGGAACCCTAAACGGATATCTAACCGTAGCCCTCAACATAACCCTACCACTAGGTCCAATCAAAACCCTAACTGGATCTCTAACCCGAGCCCTCAACATAACCCTAACCGTAGGCCCAATCGGAACCCTAACCGGATCTCTAACCCTAGCCCTCAACATAACCCTAACCCTAGGTCCAATCGGAACAGTAAACGGATATCTAACCCTAACCCTCAACATAAACCTAACCCTTGGTCCAATCGGAACCCTAACTGGATCTCTAACCCTCGCCCTCAACATAACCCTAATCGTAGTCCAATCGGAACCCTAACCGGATCTCTACACCTCGCCCTCAACATAACCCTAACCCTAGGTCCAATCGGAACCCTAACCGGTTCTCTACCCCTCGCCCTCAACATAACCCTAACCCTAGGTCCAATCGCAACCCTAACCGGATCTCTAACCCTCGCCCTCAACATAACCCTAACCCTAGGTCCAATAGGATCCCTAACCGGATCTCTAACCCTAGCCCTCAACATAACCCTAACCCTAGGTCCAATCGGAACCCTAAACGGATATCTAACCGTAGCCCTCAACATAACCCTAACCCTAGGTCCAATCGGAACCCTAAACGGATATCTAACCCTAGCCCTCAACATAACCCTAACCCTAGGTACAATCGGAACCCTAACAGGAACTCTACCCCTCGCCCTCAACATAACCCTAACCAGAGGTACAATCGGAACCCTAACAGGATCTCTACCCCTCGCCCTCAACATAACCCTAACCAGAGGTACAATCGGAACCCTAACCGGAATTCTACCACTCGCCCTCAACATATCCCTAAAACTTGGTCCAAACGGAACCCTAACCTGATATCTAACACTAGCCCTCAACATAACCCTAACCCTAGGTCCAATCGGAACCCTAACCGGATCTCTAACCCTAGCCCTCAACGTAACCCTAACCCTAGGTCCAATCGGAACCCTAACCGGATCTCTAACCCTAGCTCTCAACATAACCCTAACCCTAGGTACAATCGGAACCCTAACTGGATCTCTAACCCTAGCCCTCAACATAACCATAACCTAGGTCCAATCGGAACCCTAAACGAATATCTAACCCTAACCCTCAACATAACCCTAACACTAGGTCTAATCCTAACCCTAAACGGATATCTAACCCTAGCCCTCAACATAACCCTTACACTAGGTACAATCGGAACCCTAACAGGAACTCTAGCCCTCGCCTTCAACATAACCCTAACCCTAGGTCCAATCAGAACCCTAACCGGATCTCTATCCCTAGCCCTCAACATAACCCTAACCCTAGGTCCAATCGGAACCCTAACTGGATCTGTACCCCTAGCCCTCAACATAACCCTAACCCTAGGTCCAATCGGAACCCTAACCGGATCTCTAACCCTAGCCCTCAACATAACCCTAACACTAGGTCCAATCAACCCCTAACTGGATCTCTAACCCTAGCCCTCAATATAACCCTAACCGTAGGCCCAATCGGAACCCTAACCGGATCTCTAACCCTAGCCCTCAACATAACCCTAACCCTAGGTCCAATCGGAACAGTAAACGGATATCTAACCCTAGCCCTCAACATAAACCTAACCCTTGGTCCAATCGGAACCCTAACCGGATATCTAACCCTCGCCCTCAACATAACCCTAATCCTAGTCCAATCGGAACCCTAACCGGATCTCTACCCCTCGCCCTCAACATATCCCTAACCCTAGGTCCAATCGCAATCCTAACCGGATCTCTAACCCTCGCCCTCAACATAGCCCTAACCCTAGGTCCAATCGGATCCCTAACCGGATCTCTAACCCTAGCCCTCAACATAACCCTAACCCTAGGTCCAATCAGAACCCTAACCGGATCTCTATCCCTAGCCCTCAACATAACCATAACCCTAGGTCCAATCGGAACCCTAACCGGATCTCTAACCCTAGCCCTCAACATAACCCTAACACTAGGTCCAATCAAAACCCTAACTGGATCTCTAACCCTAGCCCTCAACATAACCCTAACCGTAGGCCCAATCGGAACCCTAACCGGATCTCTAACCCTAGCCCTCAACATAACCCTAACCCTAGGTCCAATCGGAACAGTAAACGGATATCTAACCCTAGCCCTCAACATAAACGTAACTCTTGGTCCAATCGGAACCCTAACCGGATCTCTAACCCTCGCCCTCAACATAACCCTAATCCTAGTCCAATCGGAACCCTAACCGGATCTCTACCCCTCGCCCTCAACATAACCCTAACCCTAGGTCCAATCGCAACCCTAACCGGATCTCTAACTCTCGCCCTCAACATAACCCTAACCCTAGGTCCAATCGGATCCCTAACCGGATCTCTAACCCTAGCCCTCAACATAACCCTAACCCTAGGTCCAATCGGAACCCTAAACGGATATCTAACCGTAGCCCTCAACATAACCCTACCACTAGGTCCAATCAAAACCCTAACTGGATCTCTAACCCGAGCCCTCAACATAACCCTAACCGTAGGCCCAATCGGAACCCTAACCGGATCTCTAACCCTAGCCCTCAACATAACCCTAACCCTAGGTCCAATCGGAACAGTAAACGGATATCTAACCCTAACCCTCAACATAAACCTAACCCTTGGTCCAATCGGAACCCTAACTGGATCTCTAACCCTCGCCCTCAACATAACCCTAATCGTAGTCCAATCGGAACCCTAACCGGATCTCTACACCTCGCCCTCAACATAACCCTAACCCTAGGTCCAATCGGAACCCTAACCGGTTCTCTACCCCTCGCCCTCAACATAACCCTAACCCTAGGTCCAATCGCAACCCTAACCGGATCTCTAACCCTCGCCCTCAACATAACCCTAACCCTAGGTCCAATAGGATCCCTAACCGGATCTCTAACCCTAGCCCTCAACATAACCCTAACCCTAGGTCCAATCGGAACCCTAAACGGATATCTAACCGTAGCCCTCAACATAACCCTAACCCTAGGTCCAATCGGAACCCTAAACGGATATCTAACCCTAGCCCTCAACATAACCCTAACCCTAGGTACAATCGGAACCCTAACAGGAACTCTACCCCTCGCCCTCAACATAACCCTAACCAGAGGTACAATCGGAACCCTAACAGGATCTCTACCCCTCGCCCTCAACATAACCCTAACCAGAGGTACAATCGGAACCCTAACCGGAATTCTACCACTCGCCCTCAACATATCCCTAAAACTTGGTCCAAACGGAACCCTAACCTGATATCTAACACTAGCCCTCAACATAACCCTAACCCTAGGTCCAATCGGAACCCTAACCGGATCTCTAACCCTAGCCCTCAACGTAACCCTAACCCTAGGTCCAATCGGAACAGTAAACGGATATCTAACCCTAGCCCTCAACATAACCCGAACCCTCGGTCCAATCGGAAACCTAACCGGATCTCTAAACCTCGCCCTCAACATAACCCTAATCCTAGACCCAATCGGAACCCTAACCGGATCTCTAACCCTAGCCCTCAACATAACCCTAACCCTAGGTCCAATCGGAACAGTAAACGGATATCTAACCCTAACCCTCAACATAAACCTAACCCTAGGTCCAATCGGAACTCTAACCGGATCTCTAACCCTAGCCCTCAACATAACCCTAACCCTAGGTCCAATCGGAACCCTAACCGGATCTCTAACCCTAGCCCTCAACATAACCCTAACCCTAGGTCCAATCGAAACCCTAACCGGATCTCTAACCCTAGCCTTCAACATAACCCGAACCCTCGGTCCAATCGGAAACCTAACCGGATCTCTAAACCTCGCCCTCAACATAACCCTAATCCTAGGTCCACTCGGAACCCTAACCGGATCTCTACACCTCGCCCTCAACATAACCCTAACCCTAGGTCCAATCGGAACCCTAGTCGGTTCTCTACTCCTAGCCCTCAACATAACCCTAACCCTAGGTCCAATCGGAACCCTTAGCGGATATTTAACCCTAGCCCTCTACATAACCCTAAGCCTAGTTCCAATCGGAACCCTAACAGGATCTCTAACCCAGCCCGCAACATAACCCTAACCCTAGGTCCAATCGGAACAGTAAACGGATATCTAACCCTAGCCCTCAACATAAACGTAACTCTTGGTCCAATCGGAACCCTAACCGGATCTCTAACCCTCGCCCTCAACATAACCCTAATCCTAGTCCAATCGGAACCCTAACCGGATCTCTACCCCTCGCCCTCAACATAACCCTAACCCTAGGTCCAATCGGATCCCTAACCGGATCTCTAACCCTAGCCCTCAACATAACCCTAACCCTAGGTCCAATCGGAACCCTAAACGGATATCTAACCGTAGCCCTCAACATAACCCTAACACTAGGTCCAATCAAAACCCTAACTGGATCTCTAACCCGAGCCCTCAACATAACCCTAACCGTAGGCCCAATCGGAACCCTAACCGGATCTCTAACCCTAGCCCTCAACATAACCCTAACCCTAGGACCAATCGGAACAGTAAACGGATATCTAACCCTAACCCTCAACATAAACCTAACCCTTGGTCCAATCGGAACCCTAACTGGATCTCTAACCCTCGCCCTCAACATAACCCTAATCCTAGTCCAATCGGAACCCTAACCGGATCTCTACACCTCGCCCTCAACATAACCCTAACCCTAGGTCCAATCGGAACCCTAACCGGTTCTCTACCCCTCGCCCTCAACATAACCCTAACCCTAGGTCCAATCGCAACCCTAACCGGATCTCTAACCCTCGCCCTCAACATAACCCTAACCCTAGGTCCAATAGGATCCCTAACCGGATCTCTAACCCTAGCCCTCAACATAACCCTAACCCTAGGTCCAATCGGAACCCTAAACGGATATCTAACCGTAGCCCTCAACATAACCCTAACCCTAGGTCCAATCGGAACCCTAAACGGATATCTAACCCTAGCCCTCAACATAACCCTAACCCTAGGTACAATCGGAACCCTAACAGGAACTCTACCCCTCGCCCTCAACATAACCCTAACCAGAGGTACAATCGGAACCCTAACAGGATCGCTACCCCTCGCCCTCAACATAACCCTAACCAGAGGTACAATCGGAACCCTAACCGGAATTCTACCACTCGCCCTCAACATAACCCTAAAACTTGGTCCAAACGGAACCCTAACCTTATATCTAACACTAGCCCTCAACATAACCCTAACCCTAGGTCCAATCGGAACCCTAACCGGATTTCTAACCCTAGCCCTCAACGTAACCCTAACCCTAGGTCCAATCGGAACAGTAAACGGATATCTAACCCTAGCCCTCAACATAACCCGAACC
Source organism: Miniopterus natalensis (assembly GCF_054644295.1). Lineage (NCBI taxonomy): Eukaryota > Metazoa > Chordata > Mammalia > Chiroptera > Miniopteridae > Miniopterus > Miniopterus natalensis. Next base: position 969,232 of record NC_142092.1, read on the forward strand.
CTCGGTCCAATCGGAAACCTAACCGGATCTCTAAACCTCGCCCTCAACATAACCCTAATCCTAGGCCCAATCGGAACCCTAACCGGATCTCTAACCCTAGCCCTCAACATAACCCTAACCCTAGGTCCAATCGGAACAGTAAACGGATATCTAACCCTAACCCTCAACATAAACCTAACCCTAGGTCCAATCGGAACCCTAACCGGATCTCTAACCCTAGCCCTCAACATAACCCTAACCCTAGGTCCAATCGGAACCCTAACCGGATCTCTAACCCTAGCCCTCAACATAACCCTAACCCTAGGTCCAATCGAAACCCTAACCGGATCTCTAACCCTAGCCTTCAACATAACCCGAACCCTCGGTCCAATCGGAAACCTAACCGGATCTCTAAACCTCGCCCTCAACATAACCCTAACCCTAGGTCCAATCGGAACAGTAAACGGATATCTAACCCTAACCCTCAACATAAACCTAACCCTAGGTCCAATCGGAACCCTAACCGGATCTCTAACCCTAGCCCTCAACATAACCCTAACCCTAGGTCCAATCGGAACCCTAAACGGATATCTAACCGTAGCCCTCAACATAACCCTAACACTAGGTCCAATCAAAACCCTAACTGGATCTCTAACCCGAGCCCTCAACATAACCCTAACCGTAGGCCCAATCGGAACCCTAACCGGATCTCTAACCCTAGCCCTCAACATAACCCTAACCCTAGGTCCAATCGGAACAGTAAACGGATATCTAACCCTAACCCTCAACATAAACCTAACCCTTGGTCCAATCGGAACCCTAACTGGATCTCTAACCCTCGCCCTCAACATAACCCTAATCCTAGTCCAATCGGAACCCTAACCGGATCTCTACACCTCGCCCTCAACATAACCCTAACCCTAGGTCCAATCGGAACCCTAACCGGTTCTCTACCCCTCGCCCTCAACATAACCCTAACCCTAGGTCCAATCGCAACCCTAACCGGATCTCTAACCCTCGCCCTCAACATAACCCTAACCCTAGGTCCAATAGGATCCCTAACCGGATCTCTAACCCTAGCCCTCAACATAACCCTAACCCTAGGTCCAATCGGAACCCTAAACGGATATCTAACCGTAGCCCTCAACATAACCCTAACCCTAGGTCCAATCGGAACCCTAAACGGATATCTAACCCTAGCCCTCAACATAACCCTAACCCTAGGTACAATCGGAACCCTAACAGGAACTCTACCCCTCGCCCTCAACATAACCCTAACCAGAGGTACAATCGGAACCCTAACAGGATCTCTACCCCTCGCCCTCAACATAACCCTAACCAGAGGTACAATCGGAACCCTAACCGGAATTCTACCACTCGCCCTCAACATATCCCTAAAACTTGGTCCAAACGGAACCCTAACCTGATATCTAACACTAGCCCTCAACAAAACCCTAACCCTAGGTCCAATCGGAACCCTAACCGGATCTCTAACCCTAGCCCTCAACATAACCCTAACCCTAGGTCCAATCGGAACCCTAAACGGATATCTAACCCTAGCCCTCAACATAACCCTAACCCTAGGTACAATCGGAACCCTAACAGGAACTCTACCCCTCGCCCTCAACATAACCCTAACCAGAGGTACAATCGGAACCCTAACCGGAATTCTACCACTCGCCCTCAACATAACCCTAAAACTTGGTCCAAACGGAACCCTAACCTTATATCTAACACTAGCCCTCAACATAACCCTAACCCTAGGTCCAATCGGAACCCTAACCGGATTTCTAACCCTAGCCCTCAACGTAACCCTAACCCTAGGTCCAATCGGAACAGTAAACGGATATCTAACCCTAGCCCTCAACATAACCCGAACCCTCGGTCCAATCGGAAACCTAACCGGATCTCTAAACCTCGCCCTCAACATAACCCTAATCCTAGGCCCAATCGGAACCCTAACCGGATCTCTAACCCTAGCCCTCAACATAACCCTAACCCTAGGTCCAATCGGAACAGTAAACGGATATCTAACCCTAACCCTCAACATAAACCTAACCCTAGGTCCAATCGGAACCCTAACCGGATCTCTAACCCTAGCCCTCAACATAACCCTAACCCTAGGTCCAATCGGAACCCTAACCGGATCTCTAACCCTAGCCCTCAACATAACCCTAACCCTAGGTCCAATCGAAACCCTAACCGGATCTCTAACCCTAGCCTTCAACATAACCCGAACCCTCGGTCCAATCGGAAACCTAACCGGATCTCTAAACCTCGCCCTCAACATAACCCTAACCCTAGGTCCAATCGGAACAGTAAACGGATATCTAACCCTAACCCTCAACATAAACCTAACCCTAGGTCCAATCGGAACCCTAACCGGATCTCTAACCCTAGCCCTCAACATAACCCTAACCCTAGGTCCAATCGGAACCCTAAACGGATATCTAACCGTAGCCCTCAACATAACCCTAACACTAGGTCCAATCAAAACCCTAACTGGATCTCTAACCCGAGCCCTCAACATAACCCTAACCGTAGGCCCAATCGGAACCCTAACCGGATCTCTAACCCTAGCCCTCAACATAACCCTAACCCTAGGTCCAATCGGAACAGTAAACGGATATCTAACCCTAACCCTCAACATAAACCTAACCCTTGGTCCAATCGGAACCCTAACTGGATCTCTAACCCTCGCCCTCAACATAACCCTAATCCTAGTCCAATCGGAACCCTAACCGGATCTCTACACCTCGCCCTCAACATAACCCTAACCCTAGGTCCAATCGGAACCCTAACCGGTTCTCTACCCCTCGCCCTCAACATAACCCTAACCCTAGGTCCAATCGCAACCCTAACCGGATCTCTAACCCTCGCCCTCAACATAACCCTAACCCTAGGTCCAATAGGATCCCTAACCGGATCTCTAACCCTAGCCCTCAACATAACCCTAACCCTAGGTCCAATCGGAACCCTAAACGGATATCTAACCGTAGCCCTCAACATAACCCTAACCCTAGGTCCAATCGGAACCCTAAACGGATATCTAACCCTAGCCCTCAACATAACCCTAACCCTAGGTACAATCGGAACCCTAACAGGAACTCTACCCCTCGCCCTCAACATAACCCTAACCAGAGGTACAATCGGAACCCTAACAGGATCTCTACCCCTCGCCCTCAACATAACCCTAACCAGAGGTACAATCGGAACCCTAACCGGAATTCTACCACTCGCCCTCAACATATCCCTAAAACTTGGTCCAAACGGAACCCTAACCTGATATCTAACACTAGCCCTCAACATAACCCTAACCCTAGGTCCAATCGGAACCCTAACCGGATCTCTAACCCTAGCCCTCAACGTAACCCTAACCCTAGGTCCAATCGGAACAGTAAACGGATATCTAACCCTAGCCCTCAACATAACCCGAACCCTCGGTCCAATCGGAAACCTAACCGGATCTCTAAACCTCGCCCTCAACATAACCCTAATCCTAGGCCCAATCGGAACCCTAACCGGATCTCTAACCCTAGCCCTCAACATAACCCTAACCCTAGGTCCAATCGGAACAGTAAACGGATATCTAACCCTAACCCTCAACATAAACCTAACCCTAGGTCCAATCGGAACTCTAACCGGATCTCTAACCCTAGCCCTCAACATAACCCTAACCCTAGGTCCAATCGGAACCCTAACCGGATCTCTAACCCTAGCCCTCAACATAACCCTAACCCTAGGTCCAATCGAAACCCTAACCGGATCTCTAACCCTAGCCTTCAACATAACCCGAACCCTCGGTCCAATCGGAAACCTAACCGGATCTCTAAACCTCGCCCTCAACATAACCCTAATCCTAGGTCCACTCGGAACCCTAACCGGATCTCTACACCTCGCCCTCAACATAACCCTAACCCTAGGTCCAATCGGAACCCTAGTCGGTTCTCTACCCCTAGCCCTCAACATAACCCTAACCCTAGGTCCAATCGGAACCCTTAGCGGATATTTAACCCTAGCCCTCTACATAACCCTAAGCCTAGTTCCAATCGGAACCCTAACAGGATCTCTAACCCAGCCCGCAACATAACCCTAACCCTAGGTCCAATCGGAACAGTAAACGGATATCTAACCCTAGCCCTCAACATAAACGTAACTCTTGGTCCAATCGGAACCCTAACCGGATCTCTAACCCTCGCCCTCAACATAACCCTAATCCTAGTCCAATCGGAACCCTAACCGGATCTCTACCCCTCGCCCTCAACATAACCCTAACCCTAGGTCCAATCGCAACCCTAACCGGATCTCTAACTCTCGCCCTCAACATAACCCTAACCCTAGGTCCAATCGGATCCCTAACCGGATCTCTAACCCTAGCCCTCAACATAACCCTAACCCTAGGTCCAATCGGAACCCTAAACGGATATCTAACCGTAGCCCTCAACATAACCCTAACACTAGGTCCAATCAAAACCCTAACTGGATCTCTAACCCGAGCCCTCAACATAACCCTAACCGTAGGCCCAATCGGAACCCTAACCGGATCTCTAACCCTAGCCCTCAACATAACCCTAACCCTAGGTCCAATCGGAACAGTAAACGGATATCTAACCCTAACCCTCAACATAAACCTAACCCTTGGTCCAATCGGAACCCTAACTGGATCTCTAACCCTCGCCCTCAACATAACCCTAATCCTAGTCCAATCGGAACCCTAACCGGATCTCTACACCTCGCCCTCAACATAACCCTAACCCTAGGTCCAATCGGAACCCTAACCGGTTCTCTACCCCTCGCCCTCAACATAACCCTAACCCTAGGTCCAATCGCAACCCTAACCGGATCTCTAACCCTCGCCCTCAACATAACCCTAACCCTAGGTCCAATAGGATCCCTAACCGGATCTCTAACCCTAGCCCTCAACATAACCCTAACCCTAGGTCCAATCGGAACCCTAAACGGATATCTAACCGTAGCCCTCAACATAACCCTAACCCTAGGTCCAATCGGAACCCTAAACGGATATCTAACCCTAGCCCTCAACATAACCCTAACCCTAGGTACAATCGGAACCCTAACAGGAACTCTACCCCTCGCCCTCAACATAACCCTAACCAGAGGTACAATCGGAACCCTAACAGGATCTCTACCCCTCGCCCTCAACATAACCCTAACCAGAGGTACAATCGGAACCCTAACCGGAATTCTACCACTCGCCCTCAACATAACCCTAAAACTTGGTCCAAACGGAACCCTAACCTTATATCTAACACTAGCCCTCAACATAACCCTAACCCTAGGTCCAATCGGAACCCTAACCGGATTTCTAACCCTAGCCCTCAACGTAACCCTAACCCTAGGTCCAATCGGAACAGTAAACGGATATCTAACCCTAGCCCTCAACATAACCCGAACCCTCGGTCCAATCGGAAACCTAACCGGATCTCTAAACCTCGCCCTCAACATAACCCTAATCCTAGGCCCAATCGGAACCCTAACCGGATCTCTAACCCTAGCCCTCAACATAACCCTAACCCTAGGTCCAATCGGAACAGTAAACGGATATCTAACCCTAACCCTCAACATAAACCTAACCCTAGGTCCAATCGGAACTCTAACCGGATCTCTAACCCTAGCCCTCAACATAACCCTAACCCTAGGTCCAATCGGAACCCTAACCGGATCTCTAACCCTAGCCCTCAACATAACCCTAACCCTAGGTCCAATCGAAACCCTAACCGGATCTCTAACCCTAGCCTTCAACATAACCCGAACCCTCGGTCCAATCGGAAACCTAACCGGATCTCTAAACCTCGCCCTCAACATAACCCTAATCCTAGGTCCACTCGGAACCCTAACCGGATCTCTACACCTCGCCCTCAACATAACCCTAACCCTAGGTCCAATCGGAACCCTAGTCGGTTCTCTACCCCTAGCCCTCAACATAACCCTAACCCTAGGTCCAATCGGAACCCTTAGCGGATATTTAACCCTAGCCCTCTACATAACCCTAAGCCTAGTTCCAATCGGAACCCTAACAGGATCTCTAACCCAGCCCGCAACATAACCCTAACCCTAGGTCCAATCGGAACAGTAAACGGATATCTAACCCTAGCCCTCAACATAAACGTAACTCTTGGTCCAATCGGAACCCTAACCGGATCTCTAACCCTCGCCCTCAACATAACCCTAACCCTAGGTCCAATCGCAACCCTAACCGGATCTCTAACTCTCGCCCTCAACATAACCCTAACCCTAGGTCCAATCGGATCCCTAACCGGATCTCTAACCCTAGCCCTCAACATAACCCTAACCCTAGGTCCAATCGGAACCCTAAACGGATATCTAACCGTAGCCCTCAACATAACCCTAACACTAGGTCCAATCAAAACCCTAACTGGATCTCTAACCCGAGCCCTCAACATAACCCTAACCGTAGGCCCAATCGGAACCCTAACCGGATCTCTAACCCTAGCCCTCAACATAACCCTAACCCTAGGTCCAATCGGAACAGTAAACGGATATCTAACCCTAACCCTCAACATAAACCTAACCCTTGGTCCAATCGGAACCCTAACTGGATCTCTAACCCTCGCCCTCAACATAACCCTAATCCTAGTCCAATCGGAACCCTAACCGGATCTCTACACCTCGCCCTCAACATAACCCTAACCCTAGGTCCAATCGGAACCCTAACCGGTTCTCTACCCCTCGCCCTCAACATAACCCTAACCCTAGGTCCAATCGCAACCCTAACCGGATCTCTAACCCTCGCCCTCAACATAACCCTAACCCTAGGTCCAATAGGATCCCTAACCGGATCTCTAACCCTAGCCCTCAACATAACCCTAACCCTAGGTCCAATCGGAACCCTAAACGGATATCTAACCGTAGCCCTCAACATAACCCTAACCCTAGGTCCAATCGGAACCCTAAACGGATATCTAACCCTAGCCCTCAACATAACCCTAACCCTAGGTACAATCGGAACCCTAACAGGAACTCTACCCCTCGCCCTCAACATAACCCTAACCAGAGGTACAATCGGAACCCTAACAGGATCTCTACCCCTCGCCCTCAACATAACCCTAACCAGAGGTACAATCGGAACCCTAACCGGAATTCTACCACTCGCCCTCAACATAACCCTAAAACTTGGTCCAAACGGAACCCTAACCTTATATCTAACACTAGCCCTCAACATAACCCTAACCCTAGGTCCAATCGGAACCCTAACCGGATTTCTAACCCTAGCCCTCAACGTAACCCTAACCCTAGGTCCAATCGGAACAGTAAACGGATATCTAACCCTAGCCCTCAACATAACCCGAACCCTCGGTCCAATCGGAAACCTAACCGGATCTCTAAACCTCGCCCTCAACATAACCCTAATCCTAGGCCCAATCGGAACCCTAACCGGATCTCTAACCCTAGCCCTCAACATAACCCTAACCCTAGGTCCAATCGGAACAGTAAACGGATATCTAACCCTAACCCTCAACATAAACCTAACCCTAGGTCCAATCGGAACCCTAACCGGATCTCTAACCCCAGCCCTCAACATAACCCTAACCCTAGGTCCAATCGGAACCCTAACCGGATCTCTAACCCTAGCCCTCAACATAACCCTAACCCTAGGTCCAATCGAAACCCTAACCGGATCTCTAACCCTAGCCTTCAACATAACCCGAACCCTCGGTCCAATCGGAAACCTAACCGGATCTCTAAACCTCGCCCTCAACATAACCCTAACCCTAGGTCCAATCGGAACAGTAAACGGATATCTAACCCTAACCCTCAACATAAACCTAACCCTAGGTCCAATCGGAACCCTAACCGGATCTCTAACCCTAGCCCTCAACATAACCCTAACCCTAGGTCCAATCGGAACCCTAAACGGATATCTAACCGTAGCCCTCAACATAACCCTAACACTAGGTCCAATCAAAACCCTAACTGGATCTCTAACCCGAGCCCTCAACATAACCCTAACCGTAGGCCCAATCGGAACCCTAACCGGATCTCTAACCCTAGCCCTCAACATAACCCTAACCCTAGGTCCAATCGGAACAGTAAACGGATATCTAACCCTAACCCTCAACATAAACCTAACCCTTGGTCCAATCGGAACCCTAACTGGATCTCTAACCCTCGCCCTCAACATAACCCTAATCCTAGTCCAATCGGAACCCTAACCGGATCTCTACACCTCGCCCTCAACATAACCCTAACCCTAGGTCCAATCGGAACCCTAACCGGTTCTCTACCCCTCGCCCTCAACATAACCCTAACCCTAGGTCCAATCGCAACCCTAACCGGATCTCTAACCCTCGCCCTCAACATAACCCTAACCCTAGGTCCAATAGGATCCCTAACCGGATCTCTAACCCTAGCCCTCAACATAACCCTAACCCTAGGTCCAATCGGAACCCTAAACGGATATCTAACCGTAGCCCTCAACATAACCCTAACCCTAGGTCCAATCGGAACCCTAAACGGATATCTAACCCTAGCCCTCAACATAACCCTAACCCTAGGTACAATCGGAACCCTAACAGGAACTCTACCCCTCGCCCTCAACATAACCCTAACCAGAGGTACAATCGGAACCCTAACAGGATCTCTACCCCTCGCCCTCAACATAACCCTAACCAGAGGTACAATCGGAACCCTAACCGGAATTCTACCACTCGCCCTCAACATATCCCTAAAACTTGGTCCAAACGGAACCCTAACCTGATATCTAACACTAGCCCTCAACATAACCCTAACCCTAGGTCCAATCGGAACCCTAACCGGATCTCTAACCCTAGCCCTCAACGTAACCCTAACCCTAGGTCCAATCGGAACAGTAAACGGATATCTAACCCTAGCCCTCAACATAACCGGAACCCTCGGTCCAATCGGAAACCTAACCGGATCTCTAAACCTCGCCCTCAACATAACCCTAATCCTAGGCCCAATCGGAACCCTAACCGGATCTCTAACCCTAGCCCTCAACATAACCCTAACCCTAGGTCCAATCGGAACAGTAAACGGATATCTAACCCTAACCCTCAACATAAACCTAACCCTAGGTCCAATCGGAACTCTAACCGGATCTCTAACCCTAGCCCTCAACATAACCCTAACCCTAGGTCCAATCGGAACCCTAACCGGATCTCTAACCCTAGCCCTCAACATAACCCTAACCCTAGGTCCAATCGAAACCCTAACCGGATCTCTAACCCTAGCCTTCAACATAACCCGAACCCTCGGTCCAATCGGAAACCTAACCGGATCTCTAAACCTCGCCCTCAACATAACCCTAATCCTAGGTCCACTCGGAACCCTAACCGGATCTCTACACCTCGCCCTCAACATAACCCTAACCCTAGGTCCAATCGGAACCCTAGTTGGTTCTCTACCCCTAGCCCTCAACATAACCCTAACCCTAGGTCCAATCGGAACCCTTAGCGGATATTTAACCCTAGCCCTCTACATAACCCTAAGCCTAGTTCCAATCGGAACCCTAACAGGATCTCTAACCCAGCCCGCAACATAACCCTAACCCTAGGTCCAATCGGAACCATAAACGGATATCTAAACCTAGCCCTCAACATAACCCTAACCCTAGGTCCAATCGGAACCCTAACCGGATATCTATCCCTAGCCCTCAACATAACCCTAACCCTAGGTCCAATCGGATCCCTAACCGGATCTCTAACCCTAGCCCTCAACATAACCCTAACCCTAGGTCCAATCGGAACCCTAAACGGATATCTAACCGTAGCCCTCAACATAACCCTAACCCTAGGTACAATCGGAACCCTAACAGGAACTCTACCCATCGCCCTCAACATAACCCTAACCCTAGGTCCAATCGGAACCCTAAACGGATCTCTATACCTAGCCCTCAACATAACCATACCCCTAGGTCCAATCGGAACCCTAACAGGATCTCTAACCCTAGCCCTCAATATAACCATAACCTTAGGTCCAATCGGAACCCTAACCGGATCTCTAACCCTAGCCCTCAACATAACCCTAACGCTAGGTCCAATCGGAACCCTAACCGGATCTGTGTACTTAGCCCTCAACATAACCCTAACCCTAGGTCCAATCGGAACCCTAACCGGATCTCTATCCCTAGCCCTCAACATAACCCTAACGCTAGGTCCAATCGGAACCCTAAACAGATATCTAACCCTAGCCCTCAACATAACCTAACCCTAGGTCCAATCGGAACCCTAACCGGATATCTAACCCTAGCCCTCTACATAAGCTAACCCTAGTTCCAATCGGAACCCTAACAGGATCTCTAACCCAGCCCGCAATATAACCCTAACATTAGGTCCAATCGGAACCCTAAACGGATATCTAACCCTAGCCCTCAACATAACCCTAACCCTAGGTCCAATCGGAACCCTAACCGGATATCTAACCCTAGCCCTCTACATAACCCTAACCCTAGGTCCAATCGGAACCCTAACCAGATATCTAACACTAGCCCTCAACATAACCCTAACCCTAGGTAATATCGGAACCCTAACCGGATCTCTAACTCTAGCTCTCAACATAACCCTAACCCTAGGTCCAATCGGAACCCTAACCGGATCTCTAATCCTAGCCCTCAACATAACCCTAACCCTACGTCTAATCGGAACCCTAATCGGATTTCTAACCCTAGCCTTCAACATAACCCTAACCCTAGGTCCAATCGGAACCCTAACCGGATCTGTATACCTAGCCCTCAACATAACCCTAACCCTAGGTCCAATCGGAACCCTAACCGGATCTTTATACCTAGCCCTCAACATAACCCTAACCCTAGGTCCAATCAGAACCCTAACAGGATCTCTACCCCTCGCCCTCAACATAACCCTAACCCTAGGTCCAATCGCAAACCTAACCGGATCTCTAACCCTAACCCTCAACATAACCCTAACCCTAGTTCCAATCGGAACCCTAACCGGATCCCTAAACCTAGCCCTCAACATAACCCTAACCCTAGGTCCAATCGGAACCCTAACCGGATCTCTAATCCTAGCCCTCAACATAACCCTAACCCTAGGTTCAATCGGAACCCTAACCGGATCTCTAACGCTAGCCCTCAACATAACCCTAACCCTAGGTCCAATCGGAACCCTAACCGGATCTCTATACCTAGCCCTCAACATAACCCTAACCCGAGGTCCAATCGGAACCCTAACTGGATCTCCAATCCTAGCCCTCAACATAACCCTAACCCTAGGTCCAATCGGAACCCTAACCGGATCTCTAACCCTAGCCCTCAACATAACCCTAACCCGAGGTCCAATCAGAACCCTAACCGGATCTCTAACCCTAGCCCTCAACATAACCCTAACCCTAGGTCCAATCAAAACCCTAACTGGATCTCTAACCCTAGCCCTCAACATAACCCTAACCCTAGGTCCAATCGGAACCCTAACGGGATCTCTAACCCTAGCCCTCAACATAACCCTAACCCTAGGTCCAATCGGAACAGTAAACGGATATCTAACCCTAACCCTCAACATAACCCTAACCCTTGGTCCAATCGGAACCCTAATCGGACCTGTAACCCTCGCCCTCAACATAACCCTAATCCTAGGTCCAATCGGAACCCTAACCGGATCTCTACACCTCGCCCTCTACATAACCCTAACCCTAGGTCCAATCGGAACCCTAACCGGCTCTCTACCCCTCACCCTCAACATAACCCTAACCCTAGGTCCAATCGGAACCCTAACCGGATCTCTACCCCTCGCCCTCAACATAACCCTAACCCGAGGTCCAATCGGAACCCTAACCGGATCTCTACCCCTCGCCCTCAACATAACCCTAAACCTTGGTCCAATCGGAACCCTAACCGGATATCTAACACTAGCCCTCAACATACCTAACCCTAGGTCCAATCGGAATCCTAACCGGATCTCTAACCCTAGCTCTCAACATAAACCTAACCCTAGGTACAATCGGAACCCTAACTGGATCTCTAACCCTAGCCCTCAACATAACCATAACCTAGGTCCAATCGGAACCCTAAACGAATATCTAACCCTAACCCTCAACATAACCCTAACACTAGGTCTAATCCTAACCCTAAACGGATATCTAACCCTAGCCCTCAACATAACCCTTACCCTAGGTACAATCGGAACCCTAACAGGAACTCTACGCCTCGCCTTCAACATAACCCTAACCCTAGGTCCAATCAGAACCCTAACCGGATCTCTATCCCTAGCCCTCAACATAACCATAACCCTAGGTCCAATCGGAACCCTAACCGGATCTCTAACCCTAGCCCTCAACATAACCCTAACACTAGGTCCAATCAAAACCCTAACTGGATCTCTAACCCTAGCCCTCAACATAACCCTAACCGTAGGCCCAATCGGAACCCTAACCGGATCTCTAACCCTCGCCCTCAACATAACCCTAACCCTAGGTCCAATCGCAATCCTAACCGGATCTCTAACCCTCGCCCTCAACATAGCCCTAACCCTAGGTCCAATCGGATCCCTAACCGGATCTCTAACCCTCGCCCTCAACATAACCCTAACCCTAGGTCCAATCAGAACCCTAACCGGATCTCTATCCCTAGCCCTCAACATAACCATAACCCTAGGTCCAATCGGAACCCTAACCGGATCTCTAACCCTAGCCCTCAACATAACCCTAACACTAGGTCCAATCAAAACCCTAACTGGATCTCTAACCCTAGCCCTCAACATAACCCTAACCCTAGGTCCAATCGGAACAGTAAACGGATATTTAACCCTAGCCCTCAACATAAACCTAACCCTTGGTCCAATCGGAACCCTAACCGGATCTCTAACCCTCGCCCTCAACATAACCCTAATCCTAGTCCAATCGGAACCCTAACCGGATCTCTCCCCCTCGCCCTCAAAATAACCCTAACCCTAGGTCCAATCGCAACCCTAACCGGATCTCTACCCCTCGCCCTCAACATAACCCTAACCCTTGGTCCAATCGGATCCCTAACCGGATCTCTAACCCTAGCCCTCAACATAACCCTAACCCTAGGTCCAATCGGAACCCTAAACGGATATCTAACCGTAGCCCTCAACATAACCCTAACACTAGGTCCAATCAAAACACTAACTGGATCTCTAACCCGAGCCCTCAACATAACCCTAACCGTAGGCCCAATCGGAACCCTAACCGGATCTCTAACCCTAGCCCTCAACATAACCCTAACCCTAGGTCCAATCGGAACAGTAAACGGATATCTAACCCTAACCCTCAACATAAACCTAACCCTTGGTCCAATCGGAACGCTAACCGGATCTCTAACCCTCGCCCTCAACATAACCCTAATCCTAGTCCAATCGGAACCCTAACCAGATCTCTACACCTCGCCCTCAACATAACCCTAACCCTAGGTCCAATCGCAACCCTAACCGCATCTCTAACCCTCGCCCTCAACATAACCCTAAACCTTGGTCCAATCCGAACCTTAACCGGATATCTTACACTAGCCCTCAACATAACCCTAACCCTAGGTAAAAATCGGAACCCTAACCGGATCTCTAACCCTAGCTCTCAACATAACCCTAACCCTAGGTCCAATCGGAACCCTAACCGGATCTCTAACCCTAGCCCTCAACATAACCTTAACGCTAGGTCCAATCGGAACCCTAACCGGATCTGTGTACTTAGCCCTCAACATAACCCTAACCCTAGGTCCAATCGGAACCCTAACCGGATCTCTATCCCTAGCCCTCAACATAACCCTAACGCTAGGTCCAATCGGAACCCTAAACGGATATCTAACCCTAGCCCTCAACATAACCCTAACCCTAGGTCCAATCGGAACCCTAACCGGATATCTAACCCTAGCCCTCTACATAACCCTAACCCTAGTTCCAATCGGAACCCTAACAGGATCTCTAACCCAGCCCGCAATATAACCCTAACCCTAGGTCCAATTGGAACCCTAACCGGATATCTAACCCTAGCCCTCTACATAACCCTAACCCTAGGTCCAATCGGAACCCTAACCGGATATCTAACACTAGCCCTCAACATAACCCTAACCCTAGGTAATATCGGAACCCTAACCGGATCTCTAACTCTAGCTCTCAACATAACCCTAACCCTAGGTCCAATCGGAACCCTAACCGGATCTCTAATCCTAGCCCTCAACATAACCCTAACCCTAGGTCCAATCAGAACCCTAACAGGATCTCTACCCCTCGCCCTCAACATAACCCTAACCCTAGGTCCAATCGCAAACCTAACCGGATCTCTAACCCTAACCCTCAACATAACCCTAACCCTAGGTCCAATCGGAACCCTAACCGGATCTCCAAACCTAGCCCTCAACATAACCCTAACCCTAGGTCCAATCGGAACCCTAACCGGATCTCTAACCCTAGCTCTGAACATAACCCTAACCCTAGGTTCAATCGGAACCCTAACCGGATCTCTAACGCTAGCCCTCAACATAACCCTAACCCTAGTTCCAATCGGAACCCTAACCATATCTGTATACCTAGCCCTCAACATAACCCTAACCCTAGGTCCAATCAGAACCCTAACCGGATCTCTAACCCTAGCCCTCAACATAACCCTAACCCTAGGTCCAATTGAAACCCTAACCGGATCTCTAACCCTAGCGCTCAACATAACCCTAACCCGACGTCCAATCGGAACCCTAACCGGATCTCTAACCCTAGCCCTCAACATAACCCTAACCCTAGGTCCAATCAAAACCCTAACTGGATATCTAACCCTAGCCCTCAACATAACCCTAACCCGACGTCCAATCGGAACCCTAACCGGATCTCTATCCCTAGCCCTCAACATAACCCTAACCCTAGGTCCAATCAGAACAGTAAACGGATATCTAACCCTCGCCCTCAACATAACCCTAATCCTAGTCCAATCGGAACCCTAACCGGATCTCTACACCTCGCCCTCAACATAACCCTAACCCTAGGTCCAATCGGAACCCTAACCGGATCTCTAACCCTCGATCTCAACATAACCCTAAGCCTAGATCCAATCGTATCCCTAACCGGATCTCTAACCCTAGCCCTCAACATAACCCTAACCCTAGGTCCAATCGGAACCCTAAACGGATATCTAACCCTAGCCCTCAAAATAACCCTAACCCTAGGTCCAATCGGAACCCTAACAGGAACTCTACCCCTCGCCCTCAACATAACCCTAACCCTAGGTCCAATCGGAACCCTAACCGGATCTCTATCCTTAGCCCTCAACATAACCATAACCCTAGGTCCAATCGGAACCCTAAACGGATAACTAACCCTAGCCCTCAACAAAACCCTAACCCTAGGTCCAATCGGAACCCTAAACGGATATCTAACCCTAGCCCTCAACATAACCCTAACCCTAGATCCAATCGGAACCCTAACCGGATATCTAACCCTAGCCCTCTACATAACCCTAACCCTAGGTCCAATCGGAACCCTAACAGGATCTCTAACGCTAGCACTCAACATAACCCTAACCGGAGGTCCAATCGGAACCCTAACCGGATCTCTACACCTCGCCCTCAACAAAACCCTAACCCTAGGTCCAGTCGGAACCCTAACAGGATCTCTAACCCAGCCCGCAACATAACCCTAACCCTAGGTCCAATCGGAACCCTAAACAGATATCTAACCCTAGCCCTCAACATAACCCTAACCCTAGGTCCAATCGGAACCCTAAGCGGATATCTAACCCTAGCCCTCTACATAACCCTAACCCTAGGTCCAATCGGAACCCTAACAGAATCTGTGTATCTAGACCTCAACATAACCCTAACCCTAGGTCCTATCGGAACCCTAACCGGATCTCTACCGCTCGCCTTCAACATAACAATAACCCTCGGTCCAATCGGAACCCTAACCGGATCTCTACCCCTCGCCCTCAACATAACCCTAACCCTTGGTCCAATCGGAACCCTAACCGGATATCTAACACTAGCCCTCAACATAACCCTAACCCTAGGTAATATCGGAACCCTAACTGGATCTCTAACCCTAGCTCTCAACATAACCCTAACCCTAGGTCCAATCGGAACCCTAACCGGATCTGTATACCTAGCCCTCAACATAACCCAAACCCTAGGTCCAATCGGAACCCTAACCGGATCTGTATACCTAGCCCTCAACATAACCCTAACCCTAGGTCCAATCGGAACCCTAACAGGATCTCTACCCATCGCCCTCAACATAACCCTAACCCTAGGTCCAATCGCAACCCTAACCGGATCTCTAACCCTAGCCCTCAACATAACCCTAACCCTAGGTCCAATCGCAACCCTAACCGGATCTCCAAACCTAGCCCTCAACATAACCCTAACCCTAGGTCCAATCGGAACCCTTACTGGATCTCTAACCCTAGCCCTCAACATAACCGTAACCCTAGGTTCAATCGGAACCCTAACCGGATCTCTAACGCTAGCCCACAACATAACCCTAACCCTAGGTCCAATCGGAACCCTAACCGGATCTGTATACCTAGCCCTCAACATAACCCTAACCCTAGGTCCAATCGGAACCCTAACCGGATCTCTAACCCTAGCCCTCAACATAACCCTAACCCTAGGTCCAATCGGAACAGTAAACGGATATCTAACCCTAGCCCTCAACATAAACCTAACCCTTGGTCCAATCGGAACCCTAACCGGATCTCTAACCCTCGCCCTCAACATAACCCTAATCCTAGTCCAATCGGAACCCTAACCGGATCTCTAACCCTAGCCCTCAACATAACCCTAACGATAGGTCCAATCGGAACCCTAACCGGATCTGTGTACTTAGCCCTGAACATAACCCTAACCCTAGGTCGAATCGGAACCATAACAGGATCTCTAACCCAGCCCGCAATATATCCCTAACCCTAGGTCCAATCGGAACCCTAACCGGATATCTAACCCTAGCCCTCAACATAACCCTAACCCTAGGTCCAATCGGAACTCTAAACGGATATCTAACCGTAGCCCTCAACATAACCCTAACCCTAGTTCCAATCGGAACAATAACAGGATCTCTAACCCAGCCCGCAATATAACCCTAACCCTAGGTCCAATCGGAACCCTAACCGGATATCTAACCCTAGCCCTCTACATAACCCTAACCCTAGTTCCAATCGGAACCATAACAGGATCTCTAACCCAGCCCGCAATATAACCCTAACCCTAGGTCCAATCGGAACCCTAACCGGATATCTAACCCTAGCCCTCAACATAACCATAACCCTAGGTCCAATCGGAACCCTAAACGGATATCTAACCGTAGCCCTCAACATAACCCTAACCCTAGATCCAATCGGAACCCTAAACGGATATCTAACCCTCGCCCTCAACATAATCCTAACCCTAGGTACAATCGGAACCCTAACAGGAACTCTACCCCTCGCCCTCAACATAACCCTAACCCTAGGTCCAATCGGAACCCTAACCGGATCTCTAACCCTAGCCCTCAATGTAACCCTAACCCTAGGTCCAATCGGAACAGTAAACGGATATCTAACCCAGCCCTCAACATAACCCAAACCCTTGGTCCAATCGGAAACCTAACCGGATCTCTAACCCTCGCCCTCAACATAACCCTAACCCTAGGTCCAAACGGAACCCTAACCGGATCTCTACACTTCGCCCTCAACATAACCCTAACCGTAGGTCCAATCGGAACCATAACAGGATCTCTAACCCAGCCTGCAATATAACCCTAACCCTAGGTCCAATCGGAACCCTAACCGGATCTCTAACCCTAGCCCTCAACATAACCCTAACCGTAGGTCCAATCGGAACCCTAAACGGATATCTAACCGTAGCCCTCAACATAACCCTAACCCTTGGTCCAATCGGAACCCTAAACGGATATCTAACCCTAGCCCTCAACATAACCCTAACCCTAGGTACAATCGGAACCCTAACAGGAACCCTCCCCTCGCCCCCAACATAACCCTAACCCTAGGTCCAATCAGAACCCTAACCGGATCTCTATACCTAGCTCTCAACTTAACCATAACCCTAGGTCCAATCGGAACCCTAACAGGATCTCTAACCCTAGCCCTCAATATAACCGTAACCCTAGGTCCAATGGGAACCCTAATCGGATCTCTAAACTTAGCATTCAACAGAACACTAACCCTACGTCCAATCGGAACCCTAACCGGATCTCTAACCCTAGCCCTCAACATAACCCTAACGATAGGTCTGACCTGATCTGTGTACTTAGCCCTCAACATAACCCTAACCCTAGGTCCAATCGGAACCCTAACCGGATCTCTACCCCTCGCCCTCAACATAACCCTAACCCTAGGTCCAATAGGAATCCTAACCGGAACTCTATCCCTAGCCCTCAACATAACCCTAACCCTAGGTCCAATCGGAACAGTAAACGGATATCTAACCCTAGCCCTCAACATAACCATAACCCTAGGTCCAATCGGAACCCTAACCGGATATCTAACCCTAGCCCTCTACATAACCCTAACCCTAGTTCCAATCGGAACCCTAACAGGATCTCTAATCCAGCCGCAATATAACCCTAACCCTAGGTCCAATTGGAACCCTAAACGGATATCTAACCCTAGCCCTCAACATAACCCTAACCCTAGGTCCAATCGGAACCCTAACCGGATATCTAACCCTAGCCCTCTACATAACCCTAACCCTAGGTCCAATCGGAACCCTAACCGGATATCTAACCCTAGCCATCAACATAACCCTAACCCTAGGTCCAATCGGAACCCTAACCGGATCTGTATACCTAGCCCTCAACATAACACTAACCCTAGGTACAATCGGAACCCTAACCGGATCTGTATACCTAGCCCTCAACATAACCCTAACCCTAGGTCCAATCGGAACCCTAACCGGTTCTCTAACCCTAGCCCACAACATAACCCTAACACTAGGTCCAATCGGAACCCTAACGGGATTTCTAACCCTAGCCTTCAACATAACCCTAACCCTAGGTCCAATCGGAACCCTAACCGGATCTGTATACCTAGCCCTCAGCATAACCCTAACCCTAGGTCCAATCGGAACCCTAACCCGATCTCTAAACCTAGCCCTCAACTTAACCCTAACCCTAGGTCCAATCGGAACCCTAACCGGATATCTAACCCTAGCCCTCTACATAACCCTAACCCTAGGTCCAATCGGAACCCTAACCGGATCTGTGTACCTAGACCTCAACATAACCCTAACCCTAGGTCCTATCGGAACCCTAACCGGATCTGTATACCTAGCCCTCAACATAACCCTAACCCTAGGTCCAATCGGAACCCTAACAGGATCTCTACCCCTCACCCTCAACCTAACCCTAACCCTAGGTTCAATCGTATCCCTAACCGGATCTCTAACCCTAGCCCTCAACATAACCTTAACCCTAGGTTCAATCGTATCCCTAACCGAATCTCTAACCCTAGACCTCAACATAACCCTAACCCTAGGTCCAATCGGAACCCTAACCGGATCTGTATACCTAGCCCTCAACATAACCCTAACCCTAGGTCCAATCGGAACCCTAACCGGATCTCTAACCCTAGCCCTCAACATAACCCTAACCCTAGGTCCAATCGGAACCGTAACCGGATCACTAACCCTAGCACTCAACATAACCAAAACCGGAGGTCCAATCGGAACCCTAACCGGATCTCTAACCCTAGCCCTCAACATAACCCTAACTCTAGGTCCAATCAAAACCCTAACTGGATCTCTAACCCTAGCCCTCAATATAACCCTAACCCTAGGTCCAATCGGAACCCTAACCGGATCTCTAACCCTAGCCCTCAACATAACCCTAACCCTAGGTCCAATCGGAACAGTAAACGGATATCTAACCCTAGCCCTCAACATAACCCTAACCCTGGGTCCAATCGGAAACCTAACCGGATCTCTAACCCTAGCCCTCAACATAACCCTAACCCTAGGTCCAATCGGAACCCTAACCGGATCCCTAAACCTAGCCCTCAACATAACCCTAACCCTAGGTCCAATCGGAACCCTAACCGGATCTCTAATCCTAGCCCTCAACATAACCCTAACCCTAGGTTCAATCGGAACCCTAACCGGATCTCTAACGCTAGCCCTCAACATAACCCTAACCCTAGGTCCAATCGGAACCCTAACCGGATCTGTATACCTAGCCCTCAACATAACCCTAACCCGAGGTCCAATCGGAACCCTAACTGGATCTCCAACCCTAGCCCTCAACATAACCCTAACCCTAGGTCCAATCGGAACCCTAACCGGATCTCTAACCCTAGCCCTCAACATAACCCTAACCCTAGGTCCAATCAGAACCCTAACCGGATCTCTAACCCTAGCCCTCAACATAACCCTAACCCGAGGTCCAATCAAAACCCTAACTGGATCTCTAACCCTAGCCCTCAACATAACCCTAACCCTAGGTCCAATCGGAACAGTAAACGGATATCTAACCCTAACCCTCAACATAACCCTAACCCTTGGTCCAATCGGAACCCTAATCGGACCTGTAACCCTCGCCCTCAACATAACCCTAATCCTAGGTCCAATCGGAACCCTAACCGGATCTCTACACCTCGCCCTCTACATAACCCTAACCCTAGGTCCAATCGGAACCCTAACCGGTTCTCTACCCCTCACCCTCAACATAACCCTAACCCTAGGTCCAATCGGAACCCTAACCGGATCTCTACCCCTCGCCCTCAACATAACCCTAACCCGAGGTCCAATCGGAACCCTAACCGGATCTCTTCCCCTCGCCCTCAACATAACCCTAAACCTTGGTCCAATCGGAACCCTAACCGGATATCTAACACTAGCCCTCAACATACCTAACCCTAGGTCCAATCGGAACCCTAACCGGATCTCTAACCCAAGCTCTCAACATAAACCTAACCCTAGGTACAATCGGAACCCTAACTGGATCTCTAACCCTAGCCCTCAACATAACCATAACCTAGGTCCAATCGGAACCCTAAACGAATATCTAACCCTAACCCTCAACATAACCCTAACACTAGGTCTAATCCTAACCCTAAACGGATATCTAACCCTAGCCCTCAACATAACCCTTACCCTAGGTACAATCGGAACCCTAACAGGAACTCTACCCCTCGCCTTCAACATAACCCTAACCCTAGGTCCAATCAGAACCCTAACCGGATCTCTATCCCTAGCCCTCAACATAACCATAACCCTAGGTCCAATCGGAACCCTAACCGGATCTCTAACCCTAGCCCTCAACATAACCCTAACACTAGGTCCAATCAAAACCCTAACTGGATCTCTAACCCTAGCCCTCAACATAACCCTAACCGTAGGCCCAATCGGAACCCTAACCTGATCTCTAACCCTAGCCCTCAACATAACCCTAACCCTAGGTCCAATCGGAACAGTAAACGGATATCTAACCCTAGACCTCAACATAAACCTAACCCTTGGTACAATCGGAACCCTAACCGGATCTCTAACCCTCGCCCTCAACATAACCCTAATCCTAGTCCAATCGGAACCCTAACCGGATCTCTACCCCTCGCCCTCAACATAACCTTAACCCTAGGTCCAATCGCAATCCTAACCGGATCTCTAACCCTCGCCCTCAACATAGCCCTAACCCTAGGTCCAATCGGATCCCTAACCAGATCTCTAACCCTCGCCCTCAACATAACCCTAACCCTAGGTCCAATCAGAACCCTAACCGGATCTCTATCCCTAGCCCTCAACATAACCATAACCCTAGGTCCAATCGGAACCCTAACCGGATCTCTAACCCTAGCCCTCAACATAACCCTAACACTAGGTCCAATCAAAACCCTAACTGGATCTCTAACCCTAGCCCTCAACATAACCCTAACCCTAGGTCCAATCGGAACAGTAAACGGATATTTAACCCTAGCCCTCAACATAAACCTAACCCTTGGTCCAATCGGAACCCTAACCGGATCTCTAACCCTCGCCCTCAACATAACCCTAATCCTAGTCCAATCGGAAGCCTAACCGGATCTCTCCCACTCGCCCTCAACATAACCCTAACCCTAGGTCCAATCGCAACCCTAACCGGATCTCTACCCCTCGCCCTCAACATAACCCTAACCCTAGGTCCAATCGGATCCCTAACCGGATCTCTAACCCTAGCCCTCAACATAACCCTAACCCTAGGTCCAATCGGAACCCTAAACGGATATCTAACCGTAGCCCTCAACATAACCCTAACCCTAGGTCCAATCGCAACCCTAACCGGATCTCTACCCCTCGCCCTCAACATAACCCTAACCCTAGGTCCAATCGGATCCCTAACCGGATCTCTAACCCTAGCCCTCAACATAACCCTAACCCTAGGTCCAATCGGAACAGTAAACGGATATCTAACCCTAACCCTCAACATAAACCTAACCCTTGGTCCAATCGGAACCCTAACCGGATCTCTATCCTTAGCCCTCAACATAACCATAACCCTAGGTCCAATCGGAACCCTAAACGGATAACTAACCCTAGCCCTCAACAAAACCCTAACCCTAGGTCCAATCGGAACCCTAAACGGATATCTAACCCTAGCCCTCAACATAACCCTAACCCTAGATCCAATCGGAACCCTAACCGGATATCTAACCCTAGCCCTCTACATAACCCTAACCCTAGGTCCAATCGGAACCCTAACAGGATCTCTAACGCTAGCACTCAACAAAACCCTAACCCTAGGTCCAGTCGGAACCCTAACAGGATCTCTAACCCAGCCCGCAACATAACCCTAACCCTAGGTCCAATCGGAACCCTAAACGGATATCTAACCCTAGCCCTCAACATAACCCTAACCCTAGGTCCAATCGGAACCCTAAGCGGATATCTAACCCTAGCCCTCTACATAACCCTAACCCTAGGTCCAATCGGAACCCTAACCGGATCTGTGTACCTAGACCTCAACATAACCCTAACCCTAGGTCCTATCGGAACCCTAACCGGATCTCTACCGCTCGCCTTCAACATAACAATAACCCTCGGTCCAATCGGAACCCTAACCGGATCTCTACCCCTCGCCCTCAACATAACCCTAACCCTTGGTCCAATCGGAACCCTAACCGGATATCTAACACTAGCCCTCAACATAACCCTAACCCTAGGTAATATCGGAACCCTAACTGGATCTCTAACCCTAGCTCTCAACATAACCCTAACCCTAGGTCCAATCGGAACCCTAACGGGATCTGTATACCTAGCCCTCAACATAACCCTAACCCTAGGTCCAATCGGAACCCTAACCGGATCTGTATACCTAGCCCTCAACATAACCCTAACCCTAGGTCCAATCGGAACCCTAACAGGATCTCTACCCATCGCCCTCAACATAACCCTAACCCTAGGTCCAATCGCAACCCTAACCGGATCTCTAACCCTAGCCCTCAACATAACCCTAACCCTAGGTCCAATCGGAACCCTAACCGGATCTCCAAACCTAGCCCTCAACATAACCCTAACCCTAGGTCCAATCGGAACCCTTACTGGATCTCTAACCCTAGCCCTCAACATAACCGTAACCCTAGGTTCAATCGGAACCCTAACCGGATCTCTAACGCTAGCCCACAACATAACCCTAACCATAGGTCCAATCGGAACCCTAACCGGATCTGTATACCTAGCCCTCAACATAACCCTAACCCTAGGTCCAATCGGAACCCTAACTGGATCTCTAACCCTAGCCCTCAACATAACCCTAACCCTAGGTCCAATCGGAACAGTAAACGGATATCTAACCCTAGCCCTCAACATAAACCTAACCCTTGGTCCAATCGGAACCCTAACCGGATCTCTAACCCTCGCCCTCAACATAACCCTAATCCTAATCCAATCGGAACCCTAACCGGATCTCTAACCCTAGCCCTCAACATAACCCTAACGATAGGTCCAATCGGAACCCTAACCGGATCTGTGTACTTAGCCCTGAACATAACCCTAACCCTAGGTCCAATCGGAACCATAACGGGATCTCTAACCCAGCCCGCAATATAACCCTAACCCTAGGTCCAATCGGAACCCTAACCGGATATCTAACCCTAGCCCTCAACATAACCCTAACCCTAGGTCCAATCGGAACTCTAAACGGATATCTAACCGTAGCCCTCAACATAACCCTAACCCTAGTTCCAATCGGAACAATAACAGGATCTCTAACCCAGCCCGCAATATAACCCTAACCCTAGGTCCAATCGGAACCCTAACCGGATATCTAACCCTAGCCCTCTACATAACCCTAACCCTAGTTCCAATCGGAACCATAACAGGATCTCTAACCCAGCCCGCAATATAACCCTAACCCTAGGTCCAATCGGAACCCTAACCGGATATCTAACCCTAGCCCTCAACATAACCCTAACCCTAGGTCCAATCGGAACCCTAAACGGATATCTAACCGTAGCCCTCAACATAACCCTAACCCTAGATCCAATCGGAACCCTAAACGGATATCTAACCCTCGCCCTCAACATAATCCTAACCCTAGGTACAATCGGAACCCTAACAGGAACTCTACCCCTCGCCTTCAACGTAACCCTAACCCTAGGTCCAATCGGAACCCTAACCGGATCTCTAACCCTAGCCCTCAATGTAACCCTAACCCTAGGTCCAATCGGAACAGTAAACGGATATCTAACCCAGCCCTCAACATAACCCAAACCCTTGGTCCAATCGGAAACCTAACCGGATCTCTAACCCTCGCCCTCAACATAACCCTAACCCTAGGTCCAATCGGAACCCTAACCGGATCTCTACACTTCGCCCTCAACATAACCCTAACCGTAGGTCTAATCGGAACCATAACAGGATCTCTAACCCAGCCTGCAATATAACCCTAACCCTAGGTCCAATCGGAACCCTAACCGGATCTCTAACCCTAGCCCTCAACATAACCCTAACCGTAGGTCCAATCGGAACCCTAAACGGATATCTAACCGTAGCCCTCAACATAACCCTAACCCTTGGTCCAATCGGAACCCTAAACGGATATCTAACCCTAGCCCTCAACCTAACCCTAACCCTAGGTACAATCGGAACCCTAACAGGAACCCTACCCCTCGCCCCCAACATAACCCTAACCCTAGGTCCAATCAGAACCCTAACCGGATCTCTATACCTAGCTCTCAACTTAACCATAACCCTAGGTCCAATCGGAACCCTAACAGGATCTCTAACCCTAGCCCTCAATATAACCGTAACCCTAGGTCCAATGGGAACCCTAATCGGATCTCTAAACTTAGCATTCAACAGAACACTAACTCTACGTCCAATCGGAACCCTAACCGGATCTCTAACCCTAGCCCTCAACATAACCCTAACGATAGGTCTAACCTGATCTGTGTACTTAGCCCTCAACATAACCCTAACCCTAGGTCCAATCGGAACCCTAACCGGATCTCTACCCCTCGCCCTCAACATAACCCTAACCCTAGGTCCAATAGGAATCCTAACCGGAACTCTATCCCTAGCCCTCAACATAACCCTAACCCTAGGTCCAATCGGAACAGTAAACGGATATCTAACCCTAGCCCTCAACATAACCATAACCCTAGGTCCAATCGGAACCCTAACCGGATATCTAACCCTAGCCCTCTACATAACCCTAACCCTAGTTCCAATCGGAACCCTAACAGGATCTCTAATCCAGCCGCAATATAACCCTAACCCTAGGTCCAATTGGAACCCTAAACGGATATCTAACCCTAGCCCTCAACATAACCCTAACCCTAGGTCCAATCGGAACCCTAACCGGATATCTAACCCTAGCCCTCTACATAACCCTAACCCTAGGTCCAATCGGAACCCTAACCGGATATCTAACCCTAGCCATCAACATAACCCTAACCCTAGGTCCAATCGGAACCCTAACCGGATCTGTATACCTAGCCCTCAACATAACACTAACCCTAGGTCCAATCGGAACCCTAACCGGATCTGTATACCTAGCCCTCAACATAACCCTAACCCTAGGTCCAATCGGAACCCTAACCGGATCTCTAACCCTAGCCCACAACATAACCCTAACACTAGGTCCAATCGGAACCCTAACGGGATTTCTAACCCTAGCCCTCTACATAACCCTAACCCTAGGTCCTATCGGAACCCTAACCGGATCTGTATACCTAGCCCTCAACATAACCCTAACCCTAGGTCCAATCGGAACCCTAACAGGATCTCTACCCCTCGCCCTCAACCTAACCCTAACCCTAGGTTCAATCGTATCCCTAACCGGATCTCTAACCCTAGCCCTCAACATAACCTTAACCCTAGGTTCAATCGTATCCCTAACCGGATCTCTAACCCTAGCCCTCAACATAACCCTAACCCTAGGTCCAATCGGAACCCTAACCGGATCTCTAATCCTAGCCCTCAACATAACCCTAACCCTAGGTCCAATCAAAACCTTAACTGGACCTCTAAACCTAGCCCTCAATATAACCCTAACCCTAGGTCCAATCGGAACCCTAACCAGATCTCTAACCCTAGCTCTCAACATAACCCTAACCCTAGGTCCAATCGGAACCCTAACCGGATCTCTAACCCTAGCACTCAACATAACCCTAACCGGAGGTCCTATTGGAACCCTAACCGGATCTCTAATCCTAGCCCTCAACATAACCCTAACCCTAGGTCCAATCAAAACCTTAACTGGACCTCTAACCCTAGCCCTCAATATAACCCTAACCCTAGGTCCAATCGGAACCCTAACCGGATCTCTAACCCTAGCCCTCAACGTAACCCTAACCCTAGGTCCAATCGGAACAGTAAACGGATATCTAACCCTAGCCCTCAACATAACCCGAACCCTTGGTCCAATCGGAAACCTAACCGGATCTCTAAACCTCGCGCTCAACATAACCCTAATCCTAGGTCCAATCGGAACCCTAACCGGATCTCTACACCTCGCCCTCAACATAACCCTAACCCTAGGTCCAATCGGAACCCTAGCCGGTTCTCTACCCCTCGCCCTCAACATAACCCTAACCCTAGGTCCAATCGGAACCCTAAACGGATATCTAACCCTAGCCCTCTACATAACCCTAACCCTAGTTCCATTCGAAACCCTAACAGGATCTCTAACCCAGCCCGCAACATAATCCTAACCCTAGGTCCAATCGGAACCCTAAACGGATATCTAAACCTAGCCCTCAACTTAACCCTAACCCTGGGTCCAATCGGAACCCTAACCGGATATCTAACCCTAGCCCTCAACATAACCCTAACCCTAGGTCCAATCGGAATCCTAACCGGATCTGTGTACCTAGACCTCAACATAACCCTAACCCTAGGTCCAATCGGAACCCTAACAGGATCTCTAACCGTAGCCCTCAATATAACCGTAACCCTAGGTCCAATGGGAACCCTAATCGGATCTCTAAACTTAGCCCTCAACAGAACACTAACCCTACGTCCAATTGGAACCCTAACCGGATCTCTAACCCTAGCCCTCAACGTAACCCTAACGATAGGTCTAACCTGATCTGTGTACTCAGCCCTCAACATAACCCTAACCCTAGGTCCAATCGGGACCCTAACCGGATCTCTACCCCTCGCCCTCAACATAACAATAACCCTAGGTCCAATAGGAATCCTAACCGGAACTCTATCCCTAGCCCTCAACATAACCCTAACCCTATTTCCAATCGGAACAGTAAACGGATATCTAACCCTAGCCCTCAACATAACCATAACCCTAGGTCCAATCGGAACCCTAACCGGATATCTAACCCTAGCCCTCTACATAACCCTAACCCTAGTTCCAATCGGAACCCTAACAGGATCTCTAATCCAGCCGCAATATAACCCTAACCCTAGGTCCAATTGGAACCCTAAACGGATATCTAACCCTAGCCTTCAACATAACCCTAACCCTAGGTCCAATCGGAACCCTAACCGGATATCTAACCCTAGCCCTCTACATAACCCTAACCCTAGGTCCAATCGGAACCCTAACCGGATATCTAACCCTAGCCATCAACATAACCCTAACCCTAGGTCCAATCGGAACCCTAACCGGATCTGTATACCTAGCCCTCAACATAACCCTAACCCTAGGTCCAATCGGAACCCTAACCGGATCTCTAACCCTAGCCCTCAACATAACCCTAACACTAGGTCCAATCGGAACCCTAACGGGATTTCTAACCCTAGCCTTCAACATAACCCTAACCCTAGGTCCAATCGGAACCCTAACCGGATCTGTATACCTAGCCATCAACATAACCGTAAGCCTAGGTCCAATCGGAACCCTAACCGGATCTGTATACCTAGCCCTCAACATAACCCTAAACCTATGTCCAATCGGAATCCTAACAGGATCTCTACCCCTCGCCCTCAGCATAACCCTAACCCTAGGTCCAATCGGAACCCTAACCCGATCTCTAAACCTAGCCCTCAACTTAACCCTAACCCTAGGTCCAATCTGAACCCTAACGGGATATCTAACCCTAGCCCTCTACATAACCCTAACCCTAGGTCCAATCGGAACCCTAACCGGATCTGTGTACCTAGACCTCAACATAACCCTAACCCTAGGTCCAATCGGAACCCTAACAGGATCTCTACCCCTCGCCCTCAACCTAACCCTAACCCTAGGTTCAATCGTATCCCTAACCGGATCTCTAACCCTAGCCCTCAACATAACCTTAACCCTAGGTTCAATCGTATCCCTAACCGGATCTCTAACCCTAGCCCTCAACATAACCCTAACCCTAGGTCCAATCGGAACCCTAACCGGATCTGTATACCTAGCCCTCAACATAACCCTAACCCTAGGTCCAATCGGAACCCTAACCGGATCTCTAACCCTAGCCCTCAACATAACCCTAACCCTAGGTCCAATCGGAACCGTAACCGGATCACTAACCCTAGCACTCAACATAACCAAAACCGGAGGTCCAATCGGAACCCTAACCGGATCTCTAACCCTAGCCCTCAACATAACCCTAACCCTAGGTCCAATCAAAACCCTAACTGGATCTCTAACCCTAGCCCTCAATATAACCCTAACCCTAGGTCCAATCGGAACCCTAACAGGATCTCTAACCCTAGCCCTCAACGTAACCCTAACCCTAGGTCCAATCGGAACAGTAAACGGATATCTAACCCTAGCCCTCAACATAACCCTAACCCTGGGTCCAATCGGAAACCTAACCGGATCTCTAACCCTAGCCCTCAACATAACCCTAACCCTAGGTCCAATCGGAACCCTAACCGGATCTCTACACCTCGCCCTCAACATAACCCTAACCCTAGTTCCAATCGGAACCCTAGCCGGTCCTCTACCCCTCGCCCTAAACATAACCCTAACCCTAGGTCCAATCGGAACCCTAACCAGACCTCTAACCCTCGCCCTCAACATAACCCTAACCCTAGGTCCAATCGGAACCCTAACCTGATCTCTAACCCTAGCCCTCAACATAACCCTAACCCTAGGTCCAATCGGAAACCTAAACGAATATCTAACCCTAGCCCTCAACATAAGCCTAACCCTAGGTACAATCGGAACCCTAACCGGATCTGTATACCTAGCCCTCAACATAACCCTAACTCTAGGTCCAATCGGAACCCTAACCGGATCTGTATACCTAGCCCTCAACATAACCCTAACCTAGGTCCAATCGGAACCCTAACCGGATCTCTATCCCTAGCCCTCAACATAACCCTAACCCTAGGTCCAATCGGAACCCTAAACGGATATCTAACCCTAGCCCTCAACATAACCCGAACCCTAGGTCCAATCGGAACCCTAAACGGATATCTAACCCTAGCCCTCAACATAACCCTAACCCTAGGTACAATCGGACCCCTAACAGGAACTCTACCCCTCGCCCTCTACATAACCCTAACCCTAGGTCCAATCGGAACCCTAACCGGATCTGTGTACCTAGACCTCAACATAACCCTAACCCTAGGTCCTATCGGAACCCTAACCGGATCTCTACCCCTCGCCCTCAACAAAATCCTAACCCTCGGTCCAATCGAAACCCTAACCGGATCTCTACCCCTCGCCCTCAACAAAATCCTAACCCTCGGTCCAATCGGAACCCTAACCGGATCTCTAACCCTAGCCCTCAACATAACCCTAACCCTAGGTCCAATCGGAACCCTAACCGGACCTCTAACCCTAGCACTCAACATAACCCTAACCCTAGGTCCAATCGGAACCCTAACCGGATCTCTAATCCTAGCCCTCAACATAACCCTAACCCTAGGTCCAATCAAAACCTTAACTGGACCTCTAACCCTAGCCCTCAATATAACCCTAACCCTAGGTCCAATCGGAACCCTAACCGGATCTCTAACCCTAGCTCTCAACATAACCCTAACCCTAGGTCCAATCGGAACCCTAACCGGATCTCTAACCCTAGCACTCAACATAACCCTAACCGGAGGTCCAATCGGAACACTAACCGGATCTCTAATCCTAGCCCTCAACATAACCCTAACCCTAGGTCCAATCAAAACCTTAACTGGACCTCTAACCCTAGCCCTCAATATAACCCTAACCCTAGGTCCTATCGGAACCCTAACCGGATCTCTAACCCTAGCCCTCAACGTAACCCTAACCCTAGGTCCAATCGGAACAGTAAACGGATATCTAACCCTCGCCCTCAACATAACCCTAATCCTAGGTCCAATCGGAACCCTAACCGGATTTCTACACCTCGCCCTCAACATAACCCTAACCCTAGTTCCAATCGGAACCCTAGCCGGTTCTCTACCCCTCGCCCTAAACATAACCCTAACCCTAGGTCCAATCGGAACCCTAAAAGGATATCTAACCCTAGCCCTCAACATAAGCCTAACCCTAGGTCCAATCGGAACCCTAAACGGATATCTAACCCTACCCCTCAACATAACCCTAACCCTACGTACAATCGGAACCCTAACAGGAACTCTACCCCTCGCCCTCAACATAACCCTAACCCTAGGTACAATCAGAACCCTAACCGGATCTCTATCCCTAGCCCTCAACATAATCATAACCCTAGGTCCAATCGGAACCCTAAACGGATATCTAATACTAGCCCTCAACATAACCCTAACCCTAGGTCCAATCGGAACCCTAAACGGATATCTAACCCTAGCCCTCAACATAACCCTAACCCTAGGTCCAATCGGAACCCTAACCGGATATCTAACCCTAGCCCTCTACATAACACAAACCCTAGTTTCAATCGGAACCCTAAAAGGATCTCTACCCCTCGCCCTCAACATAACCCTAACCAGAGGTCCAATCGGAACCCTAACCGGATCTCTACCCCTCGCCCTCAACATAACCCTAACCCGAGGTCCAATCAGAACCCTAACCGGATCTCTACCACTCGCCCTCAACATAACCCTAAAACTTGGTCCAAACGGAACCCTAACCGGATATCTAACACTAGCCCTCAACATAACCCTAACCCTAGGTCCAATCGGAACCCTAACCAGATCTCTAACCCTAGCTCTCAACATAACCCTAACCCTAGGTCCAATCGGAACCCTAACCGGATCTCTAACGCTAGACCTCAACAAAACCCTAACCCTAGGTCCAATCGGAACCCTAACCGGATTTCTAACCCTAGCCTTCAACATAACCCTAACCCTAGGTCCAATCGGAAGCCTAACCGGATCTGTATACCTAGCCCTCAACATAACCCTAAACCTAGGTCCACTCGGAACCCTAAACGGATATCTAACCCTAGCCCTCAACATAACCCTAACCCTAGGTCCAATCGGAACCCTAAACGGATATCTAACCCTAGCCCTCAACATAACCCTAACCCTAGGTACAATCGGACCCCTAACAGGAACTCTACCCCTCGCCCTCTACATAACCCTAACCCTAGGTCCAATCGGAACCATAACCGGATCTGTGTACCTAGACCTCAACATAACCCTAACCCTAGGTCCTATCGGAACCCTAACAGGATCTCTACCACTCGCCCTCAACAAAACCCTAACCCTCGGTCCAATCGGAACCCTAACAAGATCTCTAGCCCTCGTCCTCAACATAACCCTAACCCTTGGTCCAATCGCAACCCTAACCGGATCTCTAACCCTAGCCCTCAACATAACCCTAACCCTAGGTCCAATCGGAACCCTAACCGGATCTGTATAGCTAGCCCTCAACATAACCCTAACCCTAGGTCCAATCGGAACCCTAACCGGATCTCTACCCCTAGCCCTCAACATAACCCTAACCCTAGGTCCAATCGGAACCCTAAAGGGATATCTAACCCTAGCCCTCAACATAAGCCTAACCCTAGGTACAATCGGAACCCTAACCGGATCTGTATACCTAGCCCTCAACATAACCCTAACTCTAGGTCCAATCGGAACCCTAACCGGATCTGTATACCTAGCCCTCAACATAACCCTAACTCTAGGTCCAATCGGAACCCTAACCGGATCTGTGTACGTAGACCTCAACATAACCCTAACCCTAGGTCCTATCGGAACCCTAACCGGATCTCTACCCCTCGCCCTCAACAAAACCCTAACCCTCGGTCCAATCGGAACCCTAACCGGATCTCTACCCCTCGCCCTCAACATAACCCTAACCCTTGGTCCAATCGCAACCCTAACCGGACCTCTAACCCTAGCCCTCAAAATAACCCTAACCCTAGGTCCAATCGGAACCCTAACCGGATATGTATACCTAGCCCTCAACATAACCCTAACCCTAGGTCCAATCGGAACCCTAACCGGATCTCTAACCCTAGCCCTCAACATAACCCTAACCCTAGGTCCAATCGGAACCCTAACCGGATCTCTAACCCTAGCACTCAACATAACCCTAACCCTAGGTCCAATCGGAACCCTAACCGGATCTCTAATCCTAGCCCTCAACATAACCCTAACCCTAGGTCCAATCAAAACCTTAACTGGACCTCTAACCCTAGCCCTCAATATAACCCTAACCCTAGGTCCAATCGGAACCCTAACCGGATCTCTAACCGTAGCCCTCAACGTAACCCTAACCCTAGGTCCAATCGGAACCCTAACCGGATCTCTAACCCTAGCTCTCAACATAACCCTAACCCTAGGTCCAATCGGAACCCTAACCGGATCTCTAACCCTAGCACTCAACATAACCCTAACCGGAGGTCCAATCGGAACCCTAACCGGATCTCTAATCCTAGCCCTCAACATAACCCTAACCCTAGGTCCAATCAAAACCTTAACTGGACCTCTAACCCTAGCCCTCAATATAACCCTAACCCTAGGTCCAATCGGAACCCTAACCGGATCTCTAACCCTAGCCCTCAACGTAACCCTAACCCTAGGTCCAATCGGAACAGTAAACGGATATCTAACCCTAGCCCTCAACATAACCCGAACCCTTGGTCCAATCGGAAACCTAACCGGATCTCTAAACCTCGCGCTCAACATAACCCTAATCCTAGGTCCAATCGGAACCCTAACCGGATCTCTACACCTCGCCCTCAACATAACCCTAACCCTAGGTCCAATCGGAACCCTAGCCAGTTCTCTTCCCCTCGCCCTCAACATAACCCTAACCCTAGGTCCAATCGGAACACTAACCGGATATCTAACCCTATCCCTCTACATAACCCTAACCCTAGTTCCAATCGGAACCCTAACAGGATCTCTAACCCAGCCCGCAACATAACCCTTACCCAGGGTCCAATCGGAACCTTAAACGGATATCTAAACCTAGCCCTCAACTTAACCCTAACCCTGGGTCCAATCGGAACCCTAACCGGATATCCAACCCTAGCCCTCAACATAACCCTAACTCTAGGTCCAATCGGAACCCTAACCGGATCTGTGTACCTAGACCTCAACATAACCCTAACCCTAGGTCCAATCGGAACCCTAACCGGATCTGTATACCTAGCCCTCAACATAACCCTAACCCTAGGTCCAATCGGAACCCTAACAGGATCTCTACCCCTCGCCCTCAACCTAACCCTAACCCTAGGTCCAATCGCAACCCTAACCGGATCTCTAACCCTAGCCCTCAACATAACCGTAACCCTAGATTCAATCGTATCCCTAACCGGATCTCTAACGCTAGCCCTCAACATAACCCTAACCCTAGGTCCAATCGGAACCCTAACCGGATCTGTATACCTAGCCCTCAACATAAGCCTAACCCTAGGTCCAATCGGAACAGTAACCGGATCTCTAACCCTAGCACTCAACATAACCCTAACCGGAGGTCCAATCGGAACCCTAACCGGAACGCTAACCCTAGCCCTCAACATAACCCTAACCCTAGGTCCAATCAAAACCCTAACTGGATCTCTAACCCTAGCCCTCAATATAACCCTAAACCTAGGTCCAATCGGAACCCTAACCGGATCTCTAACCCTAGTCCTCAACGTAACCCTAACCCTAGGTCCAATCGGAACAGTAAACGGATATCTAACCCTAGCCCTCAACATAACCCTAACCCTGGGTCCAATCGGAAACCTGACCGCATCTCTAACCCTCGCCCTCAACATAACCCTAATCCTAGGTACAATCGGAACCCTAACCGGATTTCTACACCTCGCCCTGAACATAACCCTAACCCTAGTTCCAATCGGAACCCTAGCCGGTTCTCTACCCCTCGCCCTAAACATAACCCTAACCCTAGGTCCATTCGGAACCCTAAACAGATCTCTAACCCTCGCCCTCAACATAACCCTAACCCTAGGTCCAATCGGAACCCTAACCGGATCTCTAACCCAAGCCCTCAACATAACCCTAACCCTAGGTCCAATCGGAACCCTAAAAGGATATCTAACCCTAGCCCTCAACATAAGCCTAACCCTAGGTCCAATCGGAACCCTAAACGGATATCTAACCCTAGCCCTCAACATAACCCTAACCCTAGGTCAAATCGGAACCCTAACCGGATATCTAACCCTAGCCCTCTACATAACACTAACCCTAGTTTCAATCGGAACCCTAAGAGGATCTCTATACCTCGCCCTCAACATAACCCTAACCAGAGGTCCAATCGGAACCCTAACCGGATCTCTACCCCTCGCCCTCAACATAACCCTAACCCGAGGTCCAATCGGAACCCTAACCGGATCTCTACCACTCGCCCTCAACATAACCCTAAAACTTGGTCCAAACGGAACCCTAACCGGATATCTAACACTAGCCCTCAACATAACCCTAACCCTAGGTCCAATCGGAACCCTAACCAAATCTCTAACCCTAGCTCTCAACATAACCCTAACCCTAGGTCCAATCGGAACCCTAACCGGATCTCTAACGCTAGCCCTCAACAAAACCCTAACCCTAGGTCCAATCGGAACCCTAACCGGATTTCTAACCCTAGCCTTCAACATAACCCTAACCCTAGGTCCAATCGGAAGCCTAACCGGATTTGTATACCTAGCCCTCAACATAACCCTAAACCTAGGTCCACTCGGAACCCTAAACGGATATCTAACCCTAGCCGTCAACATAACCCTAACCCTAGGTCCAATCGGAACCCTAAACGGATATCTAACCCTAGCCCTCAACATAACCCTAACCCTAGGTACAATCGGACCCCTAACAGGAACTCTACCCCTCGCCCTCTACATAACCCTAACCCTAGGTCCAATCGGAACCCTAACCGGATCTGTGTACCTAGACCTCAACATAACCCTAACCCTAGGTCCTATCGGAACCCTAACAGGATCTCTACCCCTCGCCCTCAACAAAACCCTAACCCTCGGTCCAATCGGAACACTAACCGGATCTCTAGCCCTCGCCCTCAACATAACCCTAACCCTTGGTCCAATCGCAACCCTAACCGGATCTCTAACCCTAGCCCTCAACATAACCCTAACCTTAGGTCCAATCGGACCCCTAACCGTATCTCTAACCCTAGCCCTCAATATAACCATAACCCTAGGTCCAATCGGAACCCTAATGGGATCTCTAAACTTAGCCCTCAACAGAACACTACCCCTACGTCCAATCGGAACCTTAACCGGATCTCTAACCCTAGCCCTCAACATAACCCTAACCCTAGGTCCAGTCGGAACCCTAAACGGATATCGAACCCTAGCCCTCAACATAACCCTAACCCTTGGTCCAATCGGAACCCTAACCGGATCTCTACCCCTCGCCTCAACATAACCCGAACCCTAGGTCCAATCGGAACCCTAACCGGATCTCTACCCCTCGCCCTCAACTTAACCCTAACCCTTGGTCCAATCGCAACCCTAACCGGATTTCTAACCCTAGCCCTCAACATAACCCTAACCCTAGGTCCAATCGGAACCCTAACCGGATCTCTAACCCTAGCCCTCAACATAGCCTAACCCTAGGTCTAATCGGAACCCTAAAAGGATTTCTAACCCTAGCCTTCAACATAACCCTAACCCTAGGTCCAATCGGAACCCTAACCGGATCTGTATACCTAGCCCTCAACATAACCCTAACCCTAGGTCCAATCGGAACCCTAACCGGATCTCTAACCCTAGCTCTTAACATAACCCTAACCCTAGGTCCAATCGGAACCCTAACCGGATCTCTAACCCTAGCCCTCAACATAACCATAACCTAGGTCCAATCGGAACCCTAAACGAATATCTAACCCTAACCCTCAACATAAACCTAACCCTAGGTCTAATCGGAACACTAAACGGATATCTAACCCTAGCCCTCAACATAACCCTAACCCTAGGTCCAATCGGAACCCTAACAGGATCTCTACCCCTCGCCCTCAACATAACCCTAACCCTAGGTCCAATCGCAACCCTAACCGGATCTCTAAACCTAGCCCTCAACATAACCCTAAGCCTAGGTCCAATCGCAACCCTAACCGGATTTCTAACCCAAGCCCTCAACATAACCCTAACCCTAGGTCCAATCGGAACGCTAACCGGATTTCTAACTCTAGCCCTCAACATAACCCTAACCCTAGGTTCAATCGGATCCCTAACCGGATCTCTAACGCTAGCCTTCAACATAACCCTAACCCTAGGTCCAATCGGAACCCTAACCGGATATCTACCCCTCGCCTCAACATAACCCTAACCCTAGGTCCAATCGGAACCCTAAACGAATATCTACTCCTAACCCTCAATATAACCCTAACCCTAGGTCCAATCGGAACCCTAACCGGATATCTAACACTAGCCCTCAACATAACCCTAACCCTAGGTAATATCGGAACCCTAACCGGATCTCTAAACCTAGCTCTCAACATAACCCTAACCCTAGGTCCAATCGGAACCCTAACCGGATCTCTAACCCTAGCCCTCAACATAGCCTAACCCTAGGTCTAATCGGAACCCTAACCGGATTTCTAACCCTAGCCTTCAACATAACCCTAACCCTAGGTCCAATCGGAAGCCTAACCGGATCTGTATACCTAGCCCTCAACATAACCCTAAACCTAGGTCCACTCGGAACCCTAAACGGATATCTAACCCTAGCCGTCAACATAACCCTAACCCTAGGTCCAATCGGAACCCTAAACGGATATCTAACCCTAGCCCTCAACATAACACTAACCCTAGGTACAATCGGACCCCTAACAGGAACTCTACCCCTCGCCCTCTACATAACCCTAACCCTAGGTCCAATCGGAACCCTAACCGGATCTGTGTACCTAGACCTCAACATAACCCTAACCCTAGGTCCTATCGGAACCCTAACAGGATCTCTACCCCTCGCCCTCAACAAAACCCTAACCCTCGGTCCAATCGGAACACTAACCGGATCTCTAGCCCTCGCCCTCAACATAACCCTAACCCTTGGTCCAATCGCAACCCTAACCGGATCTCTAACCCTAGCCCTCAACATAACCCTAACCTTAGGTCCAATCGGAACCCTAACCGGATCTGTATAGCTAGCCCTCAACATAACCCTAACCCTAGGTCCAATCGGAACCCTAAACGGAAATCTAACCCTAGCCCTCAACATAACCCTAACCCTAGGTCCAATCGGAACCCTAAACGGATATCTAACCCTAGCCCTCAACATAACCAAAACCCTAGGTACAATCGGAACCCTAACAGGAACTCTACCTTCGCTCTCAACATAACGCTAACCCTAGGTCCAATCGGACCCCTAACCGTATCTCTAACCCTAGCCCTCAATATAACCATAACCCTAGGTCCAATCGGAACCCTAATCGGATCTCTAAATTTAGCCCTCAACAGAACACTACCCCTACGTCCAATCGGAACCTTAACCGGATCTCTAACCCTAGCCCTCAACATAACCCTAACCCTAGGTCCAGTCGGAACCCTAAACGGATATCTAACCCTAGCCCTCAACATAACCCTAACCCTTGGTCCAATCGGAACCCTAACCGGATCTCTACCCCTCGCCTCAACATAACCCGAACCCTAGGTCCAATCGGAACCCTAACCGGATCTCTACCCCTCGCCCTCAACTTAACCCTAACCCTTGGTCCAATCGGAACCCTAACCGGATATCTAACACTAGCCCTCAACATAACACTAACCCTAGGTAATATCGGAACCCTAACCGGATCTCTAACCCTAGCTCTCAACAAACCCTAACCCTAGGTCCAATCGGAACCCTAACCGGATCTCTAACCCTAGCCCTCAACATAGCCTAACCCTAGGTCTAATCGGAACCCTAACCGGATTTCTAACCCTAGCCTTCAACATAACCCTAACCATAGGTCCAATCGAAACCCTAACCGGATCTGTATACCTAGCCCTCAACATAACCCTAACCCTAGGTCCAATCGGAACCCTAACCGGATCTCTAACC
Source organism: Miniopterus natalensis (assembly GCF_054644295.1). NCBI lineage: Eukaryota > Metazoa > Chordata > Mammalia > Chiroptera > Miniopteridae > Miniopterus > Miniopterus natalensis. The sequence continues at coordinate 1,007,876 of NC_142092.1, forward strand.
CTAGCTCTTAACATAACCCTAACCCTAGGTCCAATCGGAACCCTAACCGGATCTCTAACCCTAGCCCTCAACATAACCATAACCTAGGTCCAATCGGAACCCTAAACGAATATCTAACCCTAACCCTCAACATAAACCTAACCCTAGGTCTAATCGGAACACTAAACGGATATCTAACCCTAGCCCTCAACATAACCCTAACCCTAGGTCCAATCGGAACCCTAACAGGATCTCTACCCCTCGCCCTCAACATAACCCTAACCCTAGGTCCAATCGCAACCCTAACCGGATCTCTAAACCTAGCCCTCAACATAACCCTAAGCCTAGGTCCAATCGCAACCCTAACCGGATTTCTAACCCAAGCCCTCAACATAACCCTAACCCTAGGTCCAATCGGAACGCTAACCGGATTTCTAACTCTAGCCCTCAACATAACCCTAACCCTAGGTTCAATCGGATCCCTAACCGGATCTCTAACGCTAGCCTTCAACATAACCCTAACCCTAGGTCCAATCGGAACCCTAACCGGATATCTACCCCTCGCCTCAACATAACCCTAACCCTAGGTACAATCGGAACCCTAACCGGATCTCTAACCCTATCCCTCTACATAACCCTAACTCTAGTTCCAATCGGAACCCTAACAGGATCTCTAACCCTGCCCGCAACATAACCCTAACCCTAGGTCCAATCGGAACCCTAACCGGATATCTAACACTAGCCCTCAACATAACCCTAACCCTAGGTAATATCGGAACCCTAACCGGATCTCTAAACCTAGCTCTCAACATAACCCTAACCCTAGGTCCAATCGGAACCCTAACCGGATCTCTAACCCTAGCCCTCAACATAGCCTAACCCTAGGTCTAATCGGAACCCTAACCGGATTTCTAACCCTAGCCTTCAACATAACCCTAACCCTAGGTCCAATCGGAACCCTAACCGGATCTGTATACCTAGCCCTCAACATAACCCTAACCCTAGGTCCAATCGGAACCCTAACCGGATCTCTAACCCTAGCTCTTAACATAACCCTAACCCTAGGTCCAATCGGAACCCTAACCGGATCTCTAACCCTAGCCCTCAACATAACCATAACCTAGGTCCAATCGGAACCCTAAACGAATATCTACTCCTAACCCTCAACATAACCCTAACCCTAGGTCTAATCGGAACCCTAAACGGATATCTAACCCTAGCCCTCAACATAACCCTAACCCTAGGTCCAATCGGAACCCTAACCGGATCTGTATACCTAGCCCTCAACATAACACTAACCCTAGGTCCAATCGGAACCCTAACCGGATCTCTAACCCTAGCTCTCAACATAACCCTAACCCTAGGTCCAATCGGAACCCTAACCGGATCTCTAACCCTAGCCCTCAACATAACCATAATCTAGGTCCAATCGGAACCCTAAACGAATATCTAACCCTAACCCTCAACAGAACACTAACCCTAGGTCTAATCGGAACCCTAAACGGATATCTAACCCTAGCCCTCAACATAACCCTATCCCTAGGTCCAATCGGAACCCTAACAGGATCTCTACCCCTCGCCCTCAACATAACCCTAACCCTAGGTCCAATCGCAACCCTAACCGGATCTCTAACCCTAGCCCTCAACATAACCCTAAGCCTAGGTCCATCGCAACCCTAACCGGATTTCTAACCCTAGCCCTCAACATAACCCTAACCCTAGGTCCTATCGGAACCCTAACCGGATCTCTAACCCTAGCCCTCAACATAACCCTAACACTAGGTTCAATCGGATCCCTAACCGGATCTCTAACGCTAGCCCTCAACATAACCCTAACCCTAGGTCCAATCGGAACCCTAAACGGATCTGTATACCTAGCCCTCAACATAACCCTAACCCTAGGTCCAATCGGAACCCTAACCGGATCTCTAACCCTAGCCCTCAACATAACCCTAACCTTAGGTCCAATCGGAACCCTAACCGGATCTCTACCCCTCGCCCTCAACATAACCCTAACCCGAGGTCCAATCGGAACCCTAACCGGATCTCTACCCCTCGCCCTCAACATAAACCTAAACCTTGCTCCAATCGGAACTCTAACCGGATATCTAACACTAGCCCTCAACATAACCCTAACCCTAGGTCCAATCGGAACCCTAACCGGATCTCTAACCCTAGCCCTCAACATAACCCTAACCCTAGGTTCAATCGGATCCCTAACCGGATCTCTAACGCTAGCCCTCAACATAACCCTAACCCTAGGTCCAATCGGAACCCTAAACGGATCTGTATACCTAGCCCTCAACATAACCCTAACCCTAGGTCCAATCGGAACCCTAACCGGATCTCTAACCCTAGCTCTCAACATAACCCTAACCCTAGGTCCAATCGGAACCCTAACCGGATCTCTAACCCTAGCCCTCAACATAACCATAACCTAGGTCCAATCGGAACACTAAACGAATATCTAACCCTAACCCTCAACATAACCCTAACCCTAGGTCTAATCGGAACCCTAACCGGATCTCTAACCCTCGCCCTCCACATAACCCTAACCCTAGGTCCATTCGGAACCCTAACCGGATCTCTAACCCTAGCCCTCAACATAACCCTAACCCTAGGTCCAATCGGAACCCTAAACGGAAATCTAACCCTAGCCCTCAACATAACCCTAACCCTAGGTCCAATCGGAACCCTAAACGGATATCTAACCCTAGCCCTCAACATAACCAAAACCCTAGGTACAATCGGAACCCTAACAGGAACTCTACCTTAGCTCTCAACATAACGCTAACCCTAGGTCCAATCGGACCCCTAACCGTATCTCTAACCCTAGCCCTCAATATAACCATAACCCTAGGTCCAATCGGAACCCTAATCGGATCTCTAAATTTAGCCCTCAACAGAACACTACCCCTACGTCCAATCGGAACCTTAACCGGATCTCTAACCCTAGCCCTCAACATAACCCTAACCCTAGGTCCAGTCGGAACCCTAAACGGATATCTAACCCTAGCCCTCAACATAACCCTAACCCTTAGTCCAATCGGAACCCTAACCGGATCTCTACCCCTCGCCTCAACATAACCCGAACCCTAGGTCCAATCGGAACCCTAACCGGATCTCTACCCCTCGCCCTCAACTTAACCCTAACCCTTGGTCCAATCGGAACCCTAACCGGATATCTAACACTAGCCCTCAACATAACCCTAACCCTAGGTAATATCGGAACCCTAACCGGATCTCTAACCCTAGCTCTCAACAAACCCTAAACCTAGGTCCAATCGGAACCCTAACCGGATCTCTAACCCTAGCCCTCAACATAGCCTAACCCTAGGTCTAATCGGAACCCTAACCGGATTTCTAACCCTAGCCTTCAACATAACCCTAACCCTAGGTCCAATCGGAACCCTAACCGGATCTGTATACCTAGCCCTCAACATAACCCTAACCGTAGGTCCAATCGGAACCCTAAACGGATATCTAACCGTAGCCCTCAACATAACCCTAACCCTTGGTCCAATCGGAACCCTAAACGGATATCTAACCCTAGCCCTCAACCTAACCCTAACCCTAGGTACAATCGGAACCCTAACAGGAACCCTACCCCTCGCCCCCAACATAACCCTAACCCTAGGTCCAATCAGAACCCTAACCGGATCTCTATACCTAGCTCTCAACTTAACCATAACCCTAGGTCCAATCGGAACCCTAACAGGATCTCTAACCCTAGCCCTCAATATAACCGTAACCCTAGGTCCAATGGGAACCCTAATCGGATCTCTAAACTTAGCATTCAACAGAACACTAACTCTACGTCCAATCGGAACCCTAACCGGATCTCTAACCCTAGCCCTCAACATAACCCTAACGATAGGTCTAACCTGATCTGTGTACTTAGCCCTCAACATAACCCTAACCCTAGGTCCAATCGGAACCCTAACCGGATCTCTACCCCTCGCCCTCAACATAACCCTAACCCTAGGTCCAATAGGAATCCTAACCGGAACTCTATCCCTAGCCCTCAACATAACCCTAACCCTAGGTCCAATCGAAACAGTAAACGGATATCTAACCCTAGCCCTCAACATAACCATAACCCTAGGTCCAATCGGAACCCTAACCCGATATCTAACCCTACCCTCTACATAACCCTAACCCTAGTTCCAATCGGAACCCTAACAGGATTTCTAATCCAGCCGCAATATAACCCTAACCCTAGGCCCAATTGGAACCCTAAACGGATATCTAACCCTAGCCCTCAACATAACCCTAACCCTAGGTCCAATCGGAACCCTAACCGGATATCTAACCCTAGCCCTCTACATAACCCTAACCCTAGGTCCAATCGGAACCCTAACCGGATATCTAACCCTAGCCATCAACATAACCCTAACCCTAGGTCCAATCGGAACCCTAACCGGATCTGTATACCTAGCCCTCAACATAACACTAACCCTAGGTCCAATCGGAACCCTAACCGGATCTGTATACCTAGCCCTCAACATAACCCTAACCCTAGGTCCAATCGGAACCCTAACCGGATCTCTAACCCTAGCCCACAACATAACCCTAACACTAGGTCCAATCGGAACCCTAACGGGATTTCTAACCCTAGCCCTCTACATAACCCTAACCCTAGGTCCTATCGGAACCCTAACCGGATCTGTATACCTAGCCCTCAACATAACCCTAACCCTAGGTCCAATCGGAACCCTAACAGGATCTCTACCCCTCGCCCTCAACCTAACCCTAACCCTAGGTTCAATCGTATCCCTAACCGGATCTCTAACCCTAGCCCTCAACATAACCTTAACCCTAGGTTTAATCGTATCCCTAACCGGATCTCTAACCCTAGCCCTCAACATAACCCTAACCCTAGGTCCAATCGGAACCCTAACCGGATCTCTAATCCTAGCCCTCAACATAACCCTAACCCTAGGTCCAATCAAAACCTTAACTGGACCTCTAACCCTAGCCCTCAATATAACCCTAACCCTAGGTCCAATCGGAACCCTAACCGGATCTCTAACCCTACCTCTCAACATAACCCTAACCCTAGGTCCAATCGGAACCCTAACCGGATCTCTAACCCTAGCACTCAACATAACCCTAACCGGAGGTCCTATCGGAACCCTAACCGGATCTCTAATCCTAGCCCTCAACATAACCCTAACCCTAGGTCCAATCAAAACCTTAACTGGACCTCTAACCCTAGCCCTCAATATAACCCTAACCCTAGGTCCAATCGGAACCCTAACCGGATCTCTAACCCTAGCCCTCAACGTAACCCTAACCCTAGGTCCAATCGGAACAGTAAACGGATATCTAACCCTAGCCCTCAACATAACCCGAACCCTTGGTCCAATCGGAAACCTAACCGGATCTCTAAACCTCGCGCTCAACATAACCCTAATCCTAGGTCCAATCGGAACCCTAACCGGATCTCTACACCTCGCCCTCAACATAACCCTAACCCTAGGTCCAATCGGAACCCTAGCCGGTTCTCTACCCCTCGCCCTCAACATAACCCTAACCCTAGGTCCAATCGGAACCCTAAACGGATATCTAACCCTAGCCCTCTACATAACCCTAACCCTAGTTCCATTCGAAACCCTAACAGGATCTCTAACCCAGCCCGCAACATAATCCTAACCCTAGGTCCAATCGGAACCCTAAACGGATATCTAAACCTAGCCCTCAACTTAACCCTAACCCTGGGTCCAATCGGAACCCTAACCGGATATCTAACCCTAGCCCTCAACATAACCCTAAACCTAGGTCCAATCGGAATCCTAACCGGATCTGTGTACCTAGACCTCAACATAACCCTAACCCTAGGTCCAATTGGAACCCTAACCGGATCTGTATACCTAGCCCTCAACATAACCCTAACCCTAGGTCCAATCGGAACCCTAACAGGATCTCTACCCCTCGCCCTCAACCTAACCCTAACCCTAGGTCCAATCGCAACCCTAACCGGATCTCTAACCCTAGCCCTCAACATAACCCTAATCCTAGGTTCAATCGTATCCCTAACCGGATCTCTAATGCTAGCCATCAACATAACCCTAACCCTAGGTCCAATCGGAACCCTAACCGGATCTGTATACCTAGCCCTCAACATAACCCTAACCCTAGGTCCAATCGGAACCGTAACCGGATCTCTAACCCGAGCACTCAACATAACCCTAACCGGAGGTCCAATCGGAACCCTAACCGGATCTCTAACCCTAGCACTCAACATAACCCTAACCCTAGGTCCAATCAAAACCCTAACTGGATCTCTAACCCTAGCCCTCAATATAACCCTAAACCTAGGTCCAATCGGAACCCTAACCGGATCTCTAACCCTAGCCCTCAATGTAACCCTAACCCTAGGTCCAATCGGAACAGTAAACGGATATCTAACCCTAGCCCTCAACATAACCCTAACCCTGGGTCCAATCGGAAACCTGACCGGATCTCTAACCCTCGCCCTCAACATAACCCTAATCCTAGGTCCAATCGGAACCCTAACCGGATTTCTACACCTCGCCCTCAACATAACCCTAACCCTAGTTCCAATCGGAACCCTAGCCGGTTCTCTACCCCTCGCCCTAAACATAACCCTAACCCTAGGTGCAATCGGAACCCTAACCAGATCTCTAACCCTCGCCCTCAACATAACCCTAACCCTAGGTCCAATCGGAACCCTAACCGGATCTCTAACCCAAGCCCTCAACATAACCCTAACCCTAGGTCCAATCGGAACCCTAAAAGGATATCTAACCCTAGCCCTCAACATAACCCTAAACCTAGGTCCAATCGGAACCCTAAACGGATATCTAACCCTAGCCCTCAACATAACCCTAACCCTAGGTCCAATCGGAACCCTAAACGGATATCTAACCCTAGCCCTCAACATAACCCTAACCCTAGGTACAATCGGACACCTAACAGGAACTCTACCCCTCGCCCTCTACATAACCCTAACCCTAGGTCCAATCGGAACCCTAACCGGATCTGTGTACCTAGACCTCAACATAACCCTAACCCTAGGTCCTATCGGAACCCTAACAGGATCTCTACCCCTCGCCCTCAACAAAACCCTAATCCTCGGTCCAATCGGAACCCTAACAAGATCTCTAGCCCTCGCCCTCAACATAACCCTAACCCTTGGTCCAATCGCAACCCTAACCGGATCTCTAACCCTAGCCCTCAACATAACCCTAACCCTAGGTCCAATCGGAACCCTAACCGGATCTGTATAGCTAGCCCTCAACATAACCCTAACCCTAGGTCCAATCGGAACCCTAACCGGATCTCTAACCCTAGCCCTCAACATAACCCTAACCCTAGGTCCAATCGGAACCCTAAACGGATATCTAACCCTAGCCCTCAACATAACCCTAACCCTAGGTACAATCGGAACCCTAACCGGATCTGTATACCTAGCCCTCAACATAACCCTAACTCTAGGTCCAATCGGAACCCTAACCGGATCTGTATACCTAGCCCTCAACATAACCCTAAACCTAGGTCCACTCGGAACCCTAAACGGATATCTAACCCTAGCCCTCAACATAACCATAACCCTAGGTCCTATCGGAACCCTAACCGGATCTCTACCCCTCGCCCTCAACAAAACCCTAACCCTCGGTCCAATCGGAACCCTAACCGGATCTCTACCCCTCGCCCTCAACATAACCCTAACCCTTGGTCCAATCGCAACCCTAACCGGATCTCTATCCCTAGCCCTCAACATAACCATAACCCTAGGTCCAATCGGAACCCTAACCGGATCTCTAACCCTAGCCCTCAACATAACCCTAACACTAGGTCCAATCAAAACCCTAACTGGATCTCTAACCCTAGCCCTCAACATAACCCTAACCGTAGGCCCAATCGGAACCCTAACCGGATCTCTAACCCTAGCCCTCAACATAACCCTAACCCTAGGTCCAATCGGAACAGTAAACGGATATCTAACCCTAGCCCTCAACATAAACCTAACCCTTGGTACAATCGGAACCCTAACCGGATCTCTAACCCTCGCCCTCAACATAGCCCTAACCCTAGGTCCAATCGGATCCCTAACCGGATCTCTAACCCTCGCCCTCAACATAACCCTAACCCTAGGTCCAATCAGAACCCTAACCGGATCTCTATCCCTAGCCATCAACATAACCATAACCCTAGGTCCAATCGGAACCCTAACCGGATCTCTAACCCTAGCCCTCAACATAACCCTAACACTAGGTCCAATTAAAACCCTAACTGGCTCTCTAACCCTAGCCCTCAACATAACCCTAACCCTAGGTCCAATCGGAACAGTAAACGGATTTCTAACCCTAGCCCTCAACATAAACCTAACCCTTGGTCCAATCGGAACCTTAACCGGATCTCTAACCCTCGCCCTCAACATAACCCTAATCCTAGTCCAATCGGAACCCTAACCGGATCTCTACCCCTCGCCCTCAACATAACCCTAACCCTAGGTCCAAAGGCAACCCTAACCGGATCTCTACCCCTCGCCCTCAACATAACCCTAACCCTAGGTCCAATCGGATCCCTAACCGGATCTCTAACCCTAGCCCTCAACATAACCCTAACCCTAGGTCCAATCGGAACCCTAAACGGATATCTAACCGTATCCCTCAACATAACCCTAACACTAGGTCCAATCAAAACCCTAACTGGATCTCTAACCCGAGCCCTCAACATAACCCTAACCGTAGGGCCAATCGGAACCTTAACCGGATCTCTAACCCTAGCCCTCAACATAACCCTAACCCTAGGGCCAATCGGAACAGTAAACGGATATCTAACCCTAACCCTCAACATAAACCTAACCCTTGGTCCAATCGGAACCCTAACCGGATCTCTAACCCTCGCCCTCAACATAACCCTAATCCTAGTCCAATCGGAACCCTAACCGGATCTCTACACCTCGCCCTCAACATAACCCTAACCCTAGGTCCAATCGGAACCCTAACCGGTTCTCTACCCCTCGCCCTCAACATAACCCTAACCCTAGGTCCAATCGCAACCCTAACCGGATCTCTAACCCTCGCCCTCAACATAACCCTAACCCTAGGTCCAATCGGATCCCTAACCGGATCTCTAACCCTAGCCCTCAACATAACCCTAACCCTAGGTCCAATCGGAACCCTAAACGGACATCTAACCGTAGCCCTCAACATAACCCTAACCCTAGGTCCAATCGGAACCCTAAACGGATATCTAACCCTAGCCCTCAACATAACCCTAACCCTAGGTACAATCGGAACCCTAACAGGAACTCTACCCCTCGCCCTCAACATAACCCTAACCCTAGGTCCAATCGGAACCCTAACCGGATCTCTATACCTAGCCCTCAACATAACCATACCCCTAGGTCCAATCGGAACCCTAACAGGATCTCTAACCCTAGCCCTCAATATAACCATAACCTTAGGTCCAATCGGAACCCTAACCGGATCTCTAACCCTAGCCCTCAACATAACCTTAACGCTAGGTCCAATCGGAACCCTAACCGGATCTGTGTACTTAGCCCTCAACATAACCCTAACCCTAGGTCCATTCGGAACCCTAACCGGATCTCTATCCCTAGCCCTCAACATAACCCTAACGCTAGGTCCAATCGGAACCCTAAACGGATATCTAACCCTAGCCCTCAACATAACCCTAACCCTAGGTCCAATCGGAACCCTAACCGGATATCTAACCCTAGCCCTCTACATAACCCTAACCCTAGTTCCAATCGGAACCCTAACAGGGTCTCTAACCCAGCCCGCAATATAACCCTAACCCTAGGTCCAATTGGAACCCTAACCGGATATCTAACCCTAGCTCTCAACATAACCCTAACCCTAGGTAATATCGGAACCCTAACCGGATCTCTAACTCTAGCTCTCAACATAACCCTAACCCTAGGTCCAATCGGAACCCTAACCGGATCTCTAATCCTAGCCCTCAACATAACCCTAACCCTAGGTCCAATCAGAACCCTAACAGGATCTCTACCCCTCGCCCTCAACATAACCCTAACCCTAGGTCCAATCGCAAACCTAACCGGATCTCTAACCCTAACCCTCAACATAACCCTAACCCTAGGCCCAATCGGAACCCTAACCGGATCTCCAAACCTAGCCCTCAACATAACCCTAACCCTAGGTCCAATCGGAACCCTAACCGGATCTCTAACCCTAGCCCTGAACATAACCCTAACCCTAGGTTCAATCGGAACCCTAACCGGATCTCTAACGCTAGCCCTCAACATAACCCTAACCCTAGTTCCAATCGGAACCCTAACCGTATCTGTATACCTAGCCCTCAACATAACCCTAACCCTAGGTCCAATCGGAACCCTAACCGGATCTCTAACCCTAGCCCTCAACATAACCCTAACCCTAGGTCCAATCGGAACCCTAACCGGATCTCCAAACCTAGCCCTCAACATAACCCTAACCCTAGGTCCAATCGGAACCCTTACTGGATCTCTAACCCTAGCCATCAACATAACCGTAACCCTAGGTTCAATCGGAACCCTAACCGGATCTCTAACGCTAGCCCACAACATAACCCTAACCCTAGGTCCAATCGGAACCCTAACCGGATCTGTATACCTAGCCCTCAACATAACCCTAACCCTAGGTCCAATCGGAACCCTAACCGGATCTCTAACCCTAGCCCTCAACATAACCCTAACCCTAGGTCCAATCGGAACAGTAAACGGATATCTAACCCTAGCCCTCAACATAAACCTAACCCTTGGTCCAATCGGAACCCTAACCGGATCTCTAACCCTCGCCCTCAACATAACCCTAATCCTAGTCCAATCGGAACCCTAACCGGATCTCTAACCCTAGCCCTCAACATAACCCTAACGATAGGTCCAATCGGAACCCTAACCGGATCTGTGTACTTAGCCCTGAACATAACCCTAACCCTAGGTCCAATCGGAACCATAACAGGATCTCTAACCCAGCCCGCAATATAACCCTAACCCTAGGTCCAATCGGAACCCTAACCGGATATCTAACCCTAGCCCTCAACATAACCCTAACCCTAGGTCCAATCGGAACTCTAAACGGATATCTAACCGTAGCCCTCAACATAACCCTAACCCTAGTTCCAATCGGAACAATAACAGGATCTCTAACCCAGCCCGCAATATAACCCTAACCCTAGGTCCAATCGAAACCCTAACCGGATATCTAACCCTAGCCCTCTACATAACCCTAACCCTAGTTCCAATCGGAACCATAACAGGATCTCTAACCCAGCCCGCAATATAACCCTATCCCTAGGTCCAATCGGAACCCTAACCGGATATCTAACCCTAGCCCTCAACATAACCCTAACCCTAGGTCCAATCGGAACCCTAAACGGATATCTAACCGTAGCCCTCAACATAACCCTAACCCTAGGTCCAATCGGAACCCTAAACGGATATCTAACCCTCGCCCTCAACATAACCCTAACCCTAGGTACAATCGGAACCCTAACAGGAACTCTACCCCTCGCCCTCAACATAACCCTAACCCTAGGTCCAATCGGAACCCTAACCGGATCTCTAACCCTAGCCCTCAATGTAACCCTAACCCTAGGTCCAATCGGAACAGTAAACGGATATCTAACCCAGCCCTCAACATAACCCAAACCCTTGGTCCAATCGGAAACCTAACCGGATCTCTAACCCTCGCCCTCAACATAACCCTAACCCTAGGTCCAATCGGAACCCTAACCGGATCTCTACACTTCGCCCTCAACATAACCCTAACCGTAGGTCCAATCGGAACCATAACAGGATCTCTAACCCAGCCTGCAATATAACCCTAACCCTAGGTCCAATCGGAACCCTAACCGGATCTCTAACCCTAGCCCTCAACATAACCCTAACCGTAGGTCCAATCGGAACCCTAAACGGATATCTAACCGTAGCTCTCAACATAACCCTAACCCTTGGTCCAATCGGAACCCTAAACGGATATCTAACCCTAGCCCTCAACATAACCCTAACCCTAGGTACAATCGGAACCCTAACAGGAACTCTACCCCTCGCCCCCAACATAACCCTAACCCTAGGTCCAATCAGAACCCTAACCGGATCTCTATACCTAGCTCTCAACTTAACCATAACCCTAGGTCCAATCGGAACCCTAACAGGATCTCTAACCGTAGCCCTCAATATAATCGTAACCCTAGGTCCAATGGGAACCCTAATCGGATCTCTAAACTTAGCCCTCAACAGAACACTAACCCTACGTCCAATCGGAACCCTAACCGGATCTCTAACCCTAGCCCTCAACGTAACCCTAACTATAGGTCTAACCTGATCTGTGTACTCAGCCCTCAACATAACCCTAACCCTAGGTCCAATCGGAACCCTAACCGGATCTCTACCCCTCGCCCTCAACATAACAATAACCCTAGGTCCAATAGGAATCCTAACCGGAACTCTATCCCTAGCCCTCAACATAACCCTAACCCTAGGTCCAATCGGAACAGTAAACGGATATCTAACCCTAGCCCTCAACATAACCATAACCCTAGGTCCAATCGGAACCCTAACCGGATATCTAACCCTAGCCCTCTACATAACCCTAACCCTAGTTCCAATCGGAACCCTAACAGGATCTCTAATCCAGCCGCAATATAACCCTAACCCTAGGTCCAATTGGAACCCTAAACGGATATCTAACCCTAGCCTTCAACATAACCCTAACCCTAGGTCCAATCGGAACCCTAACCGGATATCTAACCCTAGCCCTCTACATAACCCTAACCCTAGGTCCAATCGGAACCCTAACCGGATATCTAACCCAAGCCATCAACATAACCCTAACCCTAGGTCCAATCGGAACCCTAACCGGATCTGTATACCTATCCCTCAACATAACACTAACCCTAGGTCCAATCGGAACCCTAACCGGATCTGTATACCTAGCCCTCAACATAACCCTAACCCTAGGTCCAATCGGAACCCTAACCGGATCTCTAACCCTAGCCCTCAACATAACCCTAACACTAGGTCCAATCGGAACCCTAACCGGATATCTAACCCTAGCCCTCTACATAACCCTAACCCTAGGTCCAATCGGAACCCTAACCGGATCTGTGTACCTAGACCTCAACATAACCCTAACCCTAGGTCCTATCGGAACCCTAACCGGATCTGTATACCTAGCCCTCAACATAACCCTAACCCTAGGTCCAATCGGAACCCTAACAGGATCTCTACCCCTCGCCCTCAACCTAACCCTAACCCTAGGTTCAATCGTATCCCTAACCGGATCTCTAACCCTAGCCCTCAACATAACCTTAACCCTAGGTTCAATCGTATCCCTAACCGGATCTCTAACCCTAGCCCTCAACATAACCCTAACCCTAGGTCCAATCGGAACCCTAACCGGATCTGTATACCTAGCCCTCAACATAACCCTAACCCTAGGTCCAATCGGAACCCTAACCGGATCTCTAACCCTAGCCCTCAACATAACCCTAACCCTAGGTCCAATCGGAACCGTAACCGGATCACTAACCCTAGCACTCAACATAACCAAAACCGGAGGTCCAATCGGAACCCTAACCGGATCTCTAACCCTAGCCCTCAACATAACCCTAACCCTAGGTCCAATCAAAACCCTAACTGGATCTCTAACCCTAGCCCTCAATATAACCCTAACCCTAGGTCCAATCGGAACCCTAACCGGATCTCTAACCCTAGCCCTCAACGTAACCCTAACCCTAGGTCCAATCGGAACAGTAAACGGATATCTAACCCTAGCCCTCAACATAACCCTAACCCTGGGTCCAATCGGAAACCTAACCGGATCTCTAACCCTAGCCCTCAACATAACCCTAACCCTAGGTCCAATCGGAACCCTAACCGGATCTCTACACCTCGCCCTCAACATAACCCTAACCCTAGTTCCAATCGGAACCCTAGCCGGTCCTCTACCCCTCGCCCTAAACATAACCCTAACCCTAGGTCCAATCGGAACCCTAACCAGACCTCTAACCCTCGCCCTCAACATAACCCTAACCCTAGGTCCAATCGGAACCCTAACCTGATCTCTAACCCTAGCCTTCAACATAACCCTAACCCTAGGTCCAATCGGAAACCTAAACGAATATCTAACCCTAGCCCTCAACATAAGCCTAACCCTAGGTACAATCGGAACCCTAACCGGATCTGTATACCTAGCCCTCAACATAACCCTAACTCTAGGTCCAATCGGAACCCTAACCGGATCTGTATACCTAGCCCTCAACATAACCCTAACCTAGGTCCAATCGGAACCCTAACCGGATCTCTATCCCTAGCCCTCAACATAACCCTAACCCTTGGTCCAATCGCAACCCTAACCGGATCTCTATCCCTAGCCCTCAACATAACCATAACCCTAGGTCCAATCGGAACCCTAACCGGATCTCTAACCCTAGCCCTCAACATAACCCTAACACTAGGTCCAATCAAAACCCTAACTGGATCTCTAACCCTAGCCCTCAACATAACCCTAACCGTAGGCCCAATCGGAACCCTAACCGGATCTCTAACCCTAGCCCTCAACATAACCCTAACCCTAGTTCCAATCGGAACAGTAAACGGATATCTAACCCTAGCCCTCAACATAAACCTAACCCTTGGTACAATCGGAACCCTAACCGGATCTCTAACCCTCGCCCTCAACATAGCCCTAACCCTAGGTCCAATCGGATCCCTAACCGGATCTCTAACCCTCGCCCTCAACATAACCCTAACCCTAGGTCCAATCAGAACCCTAACCGGATCTCTATCCCTAGCCCTCAACATAACCATAACCCTAGGTCCAATCGGAACCCTAACCGGATCTCTAACCCTAGCCCTCAACATAACCCTAACACTAGGTCCAATTAAAACCCTAACTGGCTCTCTAACCCTAGCCCTCAACATAACCCTAACCCTAGGTCCAATCGGAACAGTAAACGGATTTCTAACCCTAGCCCTCAACATAAACCTAACCCTTGGTCCAATCGGAACCTTAACCGGATCTCTAACCCTCGCCCTCAACATAACCCTAATCCTAGTCCAATCGGAACCCTAACCAGATCTCTACCCCTCGCCCTCAACATAACCCTAACCCTAGGTCCAAAGGCAACCCTAACCGGATCTCTACCCCTCGCCCTCAACATAACCCTAACCCTAGGTCCAATCGGATCCCTAACCGGATCTCTAACCCTAGCCCTCAACATAACCCTAACCCTAGGTCCAATCGGAACCCTAAACGGATATCTAACCGTAGCCCTCAACATAACCCTAACACTAGGTCCAATCAAAACCCTAACTGGATCTCTAACCCGAGCCCTCAACATAACCCTAACCGTAGGGCCAATCAGAACCTTAACCGGATCTTTAACCCTAGCCCTCAACATAACCCTAACCCTAGGGCCAATCGGAACAGTAAACGGATATCTAACCCTAACCCTCAACATAAACCTAACCCTTGGTCCAATCGGAACCCTAACCGGATCTCTAACCCTCGCCCTCAACATAACCCTAATCCTAGTCCAATCGGAACCCTAACCGGATCTCTACACCTCGCCCTCAACATAACCCTAACCCTAGGTCCAATCGGAACACTAACCGGTTCTCTACCCCTCGCCCTCAACATAACCCTAACCCTAGGTCCAATCGCAACCCTAACCGGATCTCTAACCCTCGCCCTCAACATAACCCTAACCCTAGGTCCAATCGGATCCCTAACCGGATCTCTAACCCTAGCCCTCAACATAACCCTAACCCTAGGTCCAATCGGAACCCTAAACGGATATCTAACCCTAGCCCTCAACATAACCCTAACCATAGGTACAATCGGAACCCTAACAGGAACTCTACCCCTCGCCCTCAACATAACCCTAACCCTTGGTCCAATCGCAACCCTAACCGGATCTCTATCCCTAGCCCTCAACATAACCATAACCCTAGGTCCAATCGGAACCCTAACCGGATCTCTAACCCTAGCCCTCAACATAACCCTAACACTAGGTCCAATCAAAACCCTAACTGGATCTCTAACCCTAGCCCTCAACATAACCCTAACCGTAGGCCCAATCGGAACCCTAACCGGATCTCTAACCCTAGCCCTCAACATAACCCTAACCCTAGGTCCAATCGGAACAGTAAACGGATATCTAACCCTAGCCCTCAACATAAACCTAACCCTTGGTACAATCGGAACCCTAACCGGATCTCTAACCCTCGCCCTCAACATAGCCCTAACCCTAGGTCCAATCGGATCCCTAACCGGATCTCTAACCCTCGCCCTCAACATAACCCTAACCCTAGGTCCAATCAGAACCCTAACCGGATCTCTATCCCTAGCCATCAACATAACCATAACCCTAGGTCCAATCGGAACCCTAACCGGATCTCTAACCCTAGCCCTCAACATAACCCTAACACTAGGTCCAATTAAAACCCTAACTGGCTCTCTAACCCTAGCCCTCAACATAACCCTAACCCTAGGTCCAATCGGAACAGTAAACGGATTTCTAACCCTAGCCCTCAACATAAACCTAACCCTTGGTCCAATCGGAACCTTAACCGGATCTCTAACCCTCGCCCTCAACATAACCCTAATCCTAGTCCAATCGGAACCCTAAACGGATCTCTACCCCTCGCCCTCAACATAACCCTAACCCTAGGTCCAAAGGCAACCCTAACCGGATCTCTACCCCTCGCCCTCAACATAACCCTAACCCTAGGTCCAATCGGATCCCTAACCGGATCTCTAACCCTAGCCCTCAACATAACCCTAACCCTAGGTCCAATCGGAACCCTAAACGGATATCTAACCGTATCCCTCAACATAACCCTAACACTAGGTCCAATCAAAACCCTAACTGGATCTCTAACCCGAGCCCTCAACATAACCCTAACCGTAGGGCCAATCGGAACCTTAACCGGATCTCTAACCCTAGCCCTCAACATAACCCTAACCCTAGGGCCAATCGGAACAGTAAACGGATATCTAACCCTAACCCTCAACATAAACCTAACCCTTGGTCCAATCGGAACCCTAACCGGATCTCTAACCCTCGCCCTCAACATAACCCTAATCCTAGTCCAATCGGAACCCTAACCGGATCTCTACACCTCGCCCTCAACATAACCCTAACCCTAGGTCCAATCGGAACCCTAACCGGTTCTCTACCCCTCGCCCTCAACATAACCCTAACCCTAGGTCCAATCGCAACCCTAACCGGATCTCTAACCCTCGCCCTCAACATAACCCTAACCCTAGGTCCAATCGGATCCCTAACCGGATCTCTAACCCTAGCCCTCAACATAACCCTAACCCTAGGTCCAATCGGAACCCTAAACGGACATCTAACCGTAGCCCTCAACATAACCCTAACCCTAGGTCCAATCGGAACCCTAAACGGATATCTAACCCTAGCCCTCAACATAACCCTAACCCTAGGTACAATCGGAACCCTAACAGGAACTCTACCCCTCGCCCTCAACATAACCCTAACCCTAGGTCCAATCGGAACCCTAACCGGATCTCTATACCTAGCCCTCAACATAACCATACCCCTAGGTCCAATCGGAACCCTAACAGGATCTCTAACCCTAGCCCTCAATATAACCATAACCTTAGGTCCAATCGGAACCCTAACCGGATCTCTAACCCTAGCCCTCAACATAACCTTAACGCTAGGTCCAATCGGAACCCTAACCGGATCTGTGTACTTAGCCCTCAACATAACCCTAACCCTAGGTCCATTCGGAACCCTAACCGGATCTCTATCCCTAGCCCTCAACATAACCCTAACGCTAGGTCCAATCGGAACCCTAAACGGATATCTAACCCTAGCCCTCAACATAACCCTAACCCTAGGTCCAATCGGAACCCTAACCGGATATCTAACCCTAGCCCTCTACATAACCCTAACCCTAGTTCCAATCGGAACCCTAACAGGGTCTCTAACCCAGCCCGCAATATAACCCTAACCCTAGGTCCAATTGGAACCCTAACCGGATATCTAACCCTAGCTCTCAACATAACCCTAACCCTAGGTAATATCGGAACCCTAACCGGATCTCTAACTCTAGCTCTCAACATAACCCTAACCCTAGGTCCAATCGGAACCCTAACCGGATCTCTAATCCTAGCCCTCAACATAACCCTAACCCTAGGTCCAATCAGAACCCTAACAGGATCTCTACCCCTCGCCCTCAACATAACCCTAACCCTAGGTCCAATCGCAAACCTAACCGGATCTCTAACCCTAACCCTCAACATAACCCTAACCCTAGGCCCAATCGGAACCCTAACCGGATCTCCAAACCTAGCCCTCAACATAACCCTAACCCTAGGTCCAATCGGAACCCTAACCGGATCTCTAACCCTAGCCCTGAACATAACCCTAACCCTAGGTTCAATCGGAACCCTAACCGGATCTCTAACGCTAGCCCTCAACATAACCCTAACCCTAGTTCCAATCGGAACCCTAACCGTATCTGTATACCTAGCCCTCAACATAACCCTAACCCTAGGTCCAATCGGAACCCTAACCGGATCTCTAACCCTAGCCCTCAACATAACCCTAACCCTAGGTCCAATCGGAACCCTAACCGGATCTCCAAACCTAGCCCTCAACATAACCCTAACCCTAGGTCCAATCGGAACCCTTACTGGATCTCTAACCCTAGCCATCAACATAACCGTAACCCTAGGTTCAATCGGAACCCTAACCGGATCTCTAACGCTAGCCCACAACATAACCCTAACCCTAGGTCCAATCGGAACCCTAACCGGATCTGTATACCTAGCCCTCAACATAACCCTAACCCTAGGTCCAATCGGAACCCTAACCGGATCTCTAACCCTAGCCCTCAACATAACCCTAACCCTAGGTCCAATCGGAACAGTAAACGGATATCTAACCCTAGCCCTCAACATAAACCTAACCCTTGGTCCAATCGGAACCCTAACCGGATCTCTAACCCTCGCCCTCAACATAACCCTAATCCTAGTCCAATCGGAACCCTAACCGGATCTCTAACCCTAGCCCTCAACATAACCCTAACGATAGGTCCAATCGGAACCCTAACCGGATCTGTGTACTTAGCCCTGAACATAACCCTAACCCTAGGTCCAATCGGAACCATAACAGGATCTCTAACCCAGCCCGCAATATAACCCTAACCCTAGGTCCAATCGGAACCCTAACCGGATATCTAACCCTAGCCCTCAACATAACCCTAACCCTAGGTCCAATCGGAACTCTAAACGGATATCTAACCGTAGCCCTCAACATAACCCTAACCCTAGTTCCAATCGGAACAATAACAGGATCTCTAACCCAGCCCGCAATATAACCCTAACCCTAGGTCCAATCGAAACCCTAACCGGATATCTAACCCTAGCCCTCTACATAACCCTAACCCTAGTTCCAATCGGAACCATAACAGGATCTCTAACCCAGCCCGCAATATAACCCTATCCCTAGGTCCAATCGGAACCCTAACCGGATATCTAACCCTAGCCCTCAACATAACCCTAACCCTAGGTCCAATCGGAACCCTAAACGGATATCTAACCGTAGCCCTCAACATAACCCTAACCCTAGGTCCAATCGGAACCCTAAACGGATATCTAACCCTCGCCCTCAACATAACCCTAACCCTAGGTACAATCGGAACCCTAACAGGAACTCTACCCCTCGCCCTCAACATAACCCTAACCCTAGGTCCAATCGGAACCCTAACCGGATCTCTAACCCTAGCCCTCAATGTAACCCTAACCCTAGGTCCAATCGGAACAGTAAACGGATATCTAACCCAGCCCTCAACATAACCCAAACCCTTGGTCCAATCGGAAACCTCACCGGATCTCTAACCCTCGCCCTCAACATAACCCTAACCCTAGGTCCAATCGGAACCCTAACCGGATCTCTACACTTCGCCCTCAACATAACCCTAACCGTAGGTCCAATCGGAACCATAACAGGATCTCTAACCCAGCCTGCAATATAACCCTAACCCTAGGTCCAATCGGAACCCTAACCGGATCTCTAACCCTAGCCCTCAACATAACCCTAACCGTAGGTCCAATCGGAACCCTAAACGGATATCTAACCGTAGCTCTCAACATAACCCTAACCCTTGGTCCAATCGGAACCCTAAACGGATATCTAACCCTAGCCCTCAACATAACCCTAACCCTAGGTACAATCGGAACCCTAACAGGAACTCTACCCCTCGCCCCCAACATAACCCTAACCCTAGGTCCAATCAGAACCCTAACCGGATCTCTATACCTAGCTCTCAACTTAACCATAACCCTAGGTCCAATCGGAACCCTAACAGGATCTCTAACCGTAGCCCTCAATATAATCGTAACCCTAGGTCCAATGGGAACCCTAATCGGATCTCTAAACTTAGCCCTCAACAGAACACTAACCCTACGTCCAATCGGAACCCTAACCGGATCTCTAACCCTAGCCCTCAACGTAACCCTAACTATAGGTCTAACCTGATCTGTGTACTCAGCCCTCAACATAACCCTAACCCTAGGTCCAATCGGAACCCTAACCGGATCTCTACCCCTCGCCCTCAACATAACAATAACCCTAGGTCCAATAGGAATCCTAACCGGAACTCTATCCCTAGCCCTCAACATAACCCTAACCCTAGGTCCAATCGGAACAGTAAACGGATATCTAACCCTAGCCCTCAACATAACCATAACCCTAGGTCCAATCGGAACCCTAACCGGATATCTAACCCTAGCCCTCTACATAACCCTAACCCTAGTTCCAATCGGAACCCTAACAGGATCTCTAATCCAGCCGCAATATAACCCTAACCCTAGGTCCAATTGGAACCCTAAACGGATATCTAACCCTAGCCTTCAACATAACCCTAACCCTAGGTCCAATCGGAACCCTAACCGGATATCTAACCCTAGCCCTCTACATAACCCTAACCCTAGGTCCAATCGGAACCCTAACCGGATATCTAACCCAAGCCATCAACATAACCCTAACCCTAGGTCCAATCGGAACCCTAACCGGATCTGTATACCTAGCCCTCAACATAACACTAACCCTAGGTCCAATCGGAACCCTAACCGGATCTGTATACCTAGCCCTCAACATAACCCTAACCCTAGGTCCAATCGGAACCCTAACCGGATCTCTAACCCTAGCCCTCAACATAACCCTAACACTAGGTCCAATCGGAACCCTAACCGGATATCTAACCCTAGCCCTCTACATAACCCTAACCCTAGGTCCAATCGGAACCCTAACCGGATCTGTGTACCTAGACCTCAACATAACCCTAACCCTAGGTCCTATCGGAACCCTAACCGGATCTGTATACCTAGCCCTCAACATAACCCTAACCCTAGGTCCAATCGGAACCCTAACAGGATCTCTACCCCTCGCCCTCAACCTAACCCTAACCCTAGGTTCAATCGTATCCCTAACCGGATCTCTAACCCTAGCCCTCAACATAACCTTAACCCTAGGTTCAATCGTATCCCTAACCGGATCTCTAACCCTAGCCCTCAACATAACCCTAACCCTAGGTCCAATCGGAACCCTAACCGGATCTGTATACCTAGCCCTCAACATAACCCTAACCCTAGGTCCAATCGGAACCCTAACCGGATCTCTAACCCTAGCCCTCAACATAACCCTAACCCTAGGTCCAATCGGAACCGTAACCGGATCACTAACCCTAGCACTCAACATAACCAAAACCGGAGGTCCAATCGGAACCCTAACCGGATCTCTAACCCTAGCCCTCAACATAACCCTAACCCTAGGTCCAATCAAAACCCTAACTGGATCTCTAACCCTAGCCCTCAATATAACCCTAACCCTAGGTCCAATCGGAACCCTAACCGGATCTCTAACCCTAGCCCTCAACGTAACCCTAACCCTAGGTCCAATCGGAACAGTAAACGGATATCTAACCCTAGCCCTCAACATAACCCTAACCCTGGGTCCAATCGGAAACCTAACCGGATCTCTAACCCTAGCCCTCAACATAACCCTAACCCTAGGTCCAATCGGAACCCTAACCGGATCTCTACACCTCGCCCTCAACATAACCCTAACCCTAGTTCCAATCGGAACCCTAGCCGGTCCTCTACCCCTCGCCCTAAACATAACCCTAACCCTAGGTCCAATCGGAACCCTAACCAGACCTCTAACCCTCGCCCTCAACATAACCCTAACCCTAGGTCCAATCGGAACCCTAACCTGATCTCTAACCCTAGCCTTCAACATATCCCTAACCCTAGGTCCAATCGGAAACCTAAACGAATATCTAACCCTAGCCCTCAACATAAGCCTAACCCTAGGTACAATCGGAACCCTAACCGGATCTGTATACCTAGCCCTCAACATAACCCTAACTCTAGGTCCAATCGGAACCCTAACCGGATCTGTATACCTAGCCCTCAACATAACCCTAACCTAGGTCCAATCGGAACCCTAACCGGATCTCTATCCCTAGCCCTCAACATAACCCTAACCCTTGGTCCAATCGCAACCCTAACCGGATCTCTATCCCTAGCCCTCAACATAACCATAACCCTAGGTCCAATCGGAACCCTAACCGGATCTCTAACCCTAGCCCTCAACATAACCCTAACACTAGGTCCAATCAAAACCCTAACTGGATCTCTAACCCTAGCCCTCAACATAACCCTAACCGTAGGCCCAATCGGAACCCTAACCGGATCTCTAACCCTAGCCCTCAACATAACCCTAACCCTAGTTCCAATCGGAACAGTAAACGGATATCTAACCCTAGCCCTCAACATAAACCTAACCCTTGGTACAATCGGAACCCTAACCGGATCTCTAACCCTCGCCCTCAACATAGCCCTAACCCTAGGTCCAATCGGATCCCTAACCGGATCTCTAACCCTCGCCCTCAACATAACCCTAACCCTAGGTCCAATCAGAACCCTAACCGGATGTCTATCCCTAGCCCTCAACATAACCATAACCCTAGGTCCAATCGGAACCCTAACCGGATCTCTAACCCTAGCCCTCAACATAACCCTAACACTAGGTCCAATTAAAACCCTAACTGGCTCTCTAACCCTAGCCCTCAACATAACCCTAACCCTAGGTCCAATCGGAACAGTAAACGGATTTCTAACCCTAGCCCTCAACATAAACCTAACCCTTGGTCCAATCGGAACCTTAACCGGATCTCTAACCCTCGCCCTCAACATAACCCTAATCCTAGTCCAATCGGAACCCTAACCAGATCTCTACCCCTCGCCCTCAACATAACCCTAACCCTAGGTCCAAAGGCAACCCTAACCGGATCTCTACCCCTCGCCCTCAACATAACCCTAACCCTAGGTCCAATCGGATCCCTAACCGGATCTCTAACCCTAGCCCTCAACATAACCCTAACCCTAGGTCCAATCGGAACCCTAAACGGATATCTAACCGTAGCCCTCAACATAACCCTAACACTAGGTCCAATCAAAACCCTAACTGGATCTCTAACCCGAGCCCTCAACATAACCCTAACCGTAGGGCCAATCGGAACCTTAACCGGATCTTTAACCCTAGCCCTCAACATAACCCTAACCCTAGGGCCAATCGGAACAGTAAACGGATATCTAACCCTAACCCTCAACATAAACCTAACCCTTGGTCCAATCGGAACCCTAACCGGATCTCTAACCCTCGCCCTCAACATAACCCTAATCCTAGTCCAATCGGAACCCTAACCGGATCTCTACACCTCGCCCTCAACATAACCCTAACCCTAGGTCCAATCGGAACCCTAACCGGTTCTCTACCCCTCGCCCTCAACATAACCCTAACCCTAGGTCCAATCGCAACCCTAACCGGATCTCTAACCCTCGCCCTCAACATAACCCTAACCCTAGGTCCAATCGGATCCCTAACCGGATCTCTAACCCTAGCCCTCAACATAACCCTAACCCTAGGTCCAATCGGAACCCTAAACGGATATCTAACCCTAGCCCTCAACATAACCCTAACCATAGGTACAATCGGAACCCTAACAGGAACTCTACCCCTCGCCCTCAACATAACCCTAACCCTAGGTCCAATCGGAACCCTAACCGGATCTCTATACCTAGCCCTCAACATAACCATACCCCTAGGTCCAATCGGAACCCTAACAGGATCTCTAACCCTAGCCCTCAATATAACCATAACCTTAGGTCCAATCGGAACCCTAACCGGATCTCTAACCCTAGCCCTCAACATAACCTTAACGCTAGGTCCAATCGGAACCCTAACCGGATCTGTGTACTTAGCCCTCAACATAACCCTAACCCTAGGTCCAATCGGAACCCTAACCGGATCTCTATCCCTAGCCCTCAACATAACCCTAACGCTAGGTCCAATCGGAACCCTAAACGGATATCTAACCCTAGCCCTCAACATAACCCTAACCCTAGGTCCAATCGGAACCCTAACCGGATATCTAACCCTAGCCCTCTACATAACCCTAACCCTAGTTCCAATCGGAACCCTAACAGGATCTCTAACCCAGCCCGCAATATAACCCTAACCCTAGGTCCAATTGGAACCCTAACCGGATATCTAACCCTAGCTCTCAACATAACCCTAACCCTAGGTAATATCGGAACCCTAACCGGATCTCTAACTCTAGCTCTCAACATAACCCTAACCCTAGGTCCAATCGGAACCCTAACCGGATCTCTAATCCTAGCCCTCAACATAACCCTAACCCTAGGTCCAATCAGAACCCTAACAGGATCTCTACCCCTCGCCCTCAACATAACCCTAACCCTAGGTCCAATCGCAAACCTAACCGGATCTCTAACCCTAACCCTCAACATAACCCTAACCCTAGGTCCAATCGGAACCCTAACCGGATCTCCAAACCTAGCCCTCAACATAACCCTAACCCTAGGTCCAATCGGAACCCTAACCGGATCTCTAACCCTAGCCCTGAACATAACCCTAACCCTAGGTTCAATCGGAACCCTAACCGGATCTCTAACGCTACCCCTCAACATAACCCTAACCCTAGTTCCAATCGGAACCCTAACCGTATCTGTATACCTAGCCCTCAACATAACCCTAACCCTAGGTCCAATCGGAACCCTAACCGGATCTCTAACCCTAGCCCTCAACATAACCCTAACCCTAGGTCCAATCGGAACCCTAACCGGATCTCCAAACCTAGCCCTCAACATAACCCTAACCCTAGGTCCAATCGGAACCCTTACTGGATCTCTAACCCTAGCCATCAACATAACCGTAACCCTAGGTTCAATCGGAACCCTAACCGGATCTCTAACGCTAGCCCACAACATAACCCTAACCCTAGGTCCAATCGGAACCCTAACCGGATCTGTATACCTAGCCCTCAACATAACCCTAACCCTAGGTCCAATCGGAACCCTAACCGGATCTCTAACCCTAGCCCTCAACATAACCCTAACCCTAGGTCCAATCGGAACAGTAAACGGATATCTAACCCTAGCCCTCAACATAAACCTAACCCTTGGTCCAATCGGAACCCTAACCGGATCTCTAACCCTCGCCCTCAACATAACCCTAATCCTAGTCCAATCGGAACCCTAACCGGATCTCTAAACCTAGCCCTCAACATAACCCTAACGATAGGTCCAATCGGAACCCTAACCGGATCTGTGTACTTAGCCCTGAACATAACCCTAACACTAGGTCCAATCGGAACCATAACAGGATCTCTAACCCAGCCCGCAATATAACCCTAACCCTAGGTCCAATCGGAACCCTAACCGGATATCTAACCCTAGCCCTCAACATAACCCTAACCCTAGGTCCAATCGGAACTCTAAACGGATATCTAACCGTAGCCCTCAACATAACCCTAACCCTAGTTCCAATCGGAACAATAACAGGATCTCTAACCCAGCCCGCAATATAACCCTAACCCTAGGTCCAATCGAAACCCTAACCGGATATCTAACCCTAGCCCTCTACATAACCCTAACCCTAGTTCCAATCGGAACCATAACAGGATCTCTAACCCAGCCCGCAATATAACCCTATCCCTAGGTCCAATCGGAACCCTAACCGGATATCTAACCCTAGCCCTCAACATAACCCTAACCCTAGGTCCAATCGGAACCCTAAACGGATATCTAACCGTAGCCCTCAACATAACCCTAACCCTAGGTCCAATCGGAACCCTAAACGGATATCTAACCCTCGCCCTCAACATAACCCTAACCCTAGGTACAATCTGAACCCTAACAGGAACTCTACCCCTCGCCCTCAACATAACCCTAACCCTAGGTCCAATCGGAACCCTAACCGGATCTCTAACCCTAGCCCTCAATGTAACCCTAACCCTAGGTCCAATCGGAACAGTAAACGGATATCTAACCCAGCCCTCAACATAACCCAAACCCTTGGTCCAATCGGAAACCTAACCGGATCTCTAACCCTCGCCCTCAACATAACCCTAACCCTAGGTCCAATCGGAACCCTAACCGGATCTCTACACTTCGCCCTCAACATAACCCTAACCGTAGGTCCAATCGGAACCATAACAGGATCTCTAACCCAGCCTGCAATATAACCCTAACCCTAGGTCCAATCGGAACCCTAACCGGATCTCTAACCCTAGCCCTCAACATAACCCTAACCGTAGGTCCAATCGGAACCCTAAACGGATATCTAACCGTAGCTCTCAACATAACCCTAACCCTTGGTCCAATCGGAACCCTAAACGGATATCTAACCCTAGCCCTCAACATAACCCTAACCCTAGGTCCAATCAGAACCCTAACCGGATCTCTATACCTAGCTCTCAACTTAACCATAACCCTAGGTCCAATCGGAACCCTAACAGGATCTCTAACCGTAGCCCTCAATATAACCGTAACCCTAGGTCCAATGGGAACCCTAATCGGATCTCTAAACTTAGCCCTAAACAGAACACTAACCCTACGTCCAATCGGAACCCTAACCGGATCTCTAACCCTAGCCCTCAACGTAACCCTAACGATAGGTCTAACCTGATCTGTGTACTCAGCCCTCAACATAACCCTAACCCTAGGTCCAATCGGAACCCTAACCGGATCTCTACCCCTCGCCCTCAACATAACAATAACCCTAGGTCCAATAGGAATCCTAACCGGAACTCTATCCCTAGCCCTCAACATAACCCTAACCCTAGGTCCAATCGGAACAGTAAACGGATATCTAACCCTAGCCCTCAACATAACCATAACCCTAGGTCCAATCGGAACCCTAACCGGATATCTAACCCTAGCCCTCTACATAACCCTAACCCTAGTTCCAATCGGAACCCTAACAGGATCTCTAATCCAGCCGCAATATAACCCTAACCCTAGGTCCAATTGGAACCCTAAACGGATATCTAACCCTAGCCTTCAACATAACCCTAACCCTAGGTCCAATCGGAACCCTAACCGGATATCTAACCCTAGCCCTCTACATAACCCTAACCCTAGGTCCAATCGGAACCCTAACCGGATATCTAACCCTAGCCATCAACATAACCCTAACCCTAGGTCCAATCGGAACCCTAACCGGATCTGTATACCTAGCCCTCAACATAACACTAACCCTAGGTCCAATCGGAACCCTAACCGGATCTGTATACCTAGCCCTCAACATAACCCTAACCCAAGGTCCAATCGGAACCCTAACCGGATCTCTAACCCTAGCCCTCAACATAACCCTAACACTAGGTCCAATCGGAACCCTAACGGGATTTCTAACCCTAGCCTTCAACATAACCCTAACCCTAGGTCCAATCGGAACCCTAACCGGATCTGTATACCTAGCCATCAACATAACCGTAAGCCTAGGTCCAATCGGAAC
This sequence comes from Miniopterus natalensis, assembly GCF_054644295.1. Classification (NCBI taxonomy): domain Eukaryota; kingdom Metazoa; phylum Chordata; class Mammalia; order Chiroptera; family Miniopteridae; genus Miniopterus; species Miniopterus natalensis. The sequence goes on from NC_142092.1 coordinate 1,035,716, forward strand.
CCTAACCGGATCTGTATACCTAGCCCTCAACATAACCCTAAACCTATGTCCAATCGGAATCCTAACAGGATCTCTACCCCTCGCCCTCAGCATAACCCTAACCCTAGGTCCAATCGGAACCCTAACCCGATCTCTAAACCTAGCCCTCAACTTAACCCTAACCCTAGGTCCAATCTGAACCCTAACCGGATATCTAACCCTAGCCCTCTACATAACCCTAACCCTAGGTCCAATCGGAACCCTAACCGGATCTGTGTACCTAGACCTCAACATAACCCTAACCCTAGGTCCTATCGGAACCCTAACCGGATCTGTATACCTAGCCCTCAACATAACCCTAACCCTAGGTCCAATCGGAACCCTAACAGGATCTCTACCCCTCGCCCTCAACCTAACCCTAACCCTAGGTTCAATCGTATCCCTAACCGGATCTCTAACCCTAGCCCTCAACATAACCTTAACCCTAGGTTCAATCGTATCCCTAACCGGATCTCTAACCCTAGCCCTCAACATAACCCTAACCCTAGGTCCAATCGGAACCCTAACCGGATCTGTATACCTAGCCCTCAACATAACCCTAACCCTAGGTCCAATCGGAACCCTAACCGGATCTCTAACCCTAGCCCTCAACATAACCCTAACCCTAGGTCCAATCGGAACCGTAACCGGATCACTAACCCTAGCACTCAACATAACCAAAACCGGAGGTCCAATCGGAACCCTAACCGGATCTCTAACCCTAGCCCTCAACATAACCCTAACCCTAGGTCCAATCAAAACCCTAACTGGATCTCTAACCCTAGCCCTCAATATAACCCTAACCCTAGGTCCAATCGGAACCCTAACCGGATCTCTAACCCTAGCCCTCAACGTAACCCTAACCCTAGGTCCAATCGGAACAGTAAACGGATATCTAACCCTAGCCCTCAACATAACCCTAACCCTGGGTCCAATCGGAAACCTAACCGGATCTCTAACCCTAGCCCTCAACATAACCCTAACCCTAGGTCCAATCGGAACCCTAACCGGATCTCTACACCTCGCCCTCAACATAACCCTAACCCTAGTTCCAATCGGAACCCTAGCCGGTCCTCTACCCCTCGCCCTAAACATAACCCTAACCCTAGGTCCAATCGGAACCCTAACCAGACCTCTAACCCTCGCCCTCAACATAACCCTAACCCTAGGTCCAATCGGAACCCTAACCTGATCTCTAACCCTAGCCCTCAACATAACCCTAACCCTAGGTCCAATCGGAAACCTAAACGAATATCTAACCCTAGCCCTCAACATAAGCCTAACCCTAGGTACAATCGGAACCCTAACCGGATCTGTATACCTAGCCCTCAACATAACCCTAACTCTAGGTCCAATCGGAACCCTAACCGGATCTGTATACCTAGCCCTCAACATAACCCTAACCTAGGTCCAATCGGAACCCTAACCGGATCTCTATCCCTAGCCCTCAACATAACCCTAACCCTAGGTCCAATCGGAACCCTAAACGGATATCTAACCCTAGCCCTCAACATAACCCGAACCCTAGGTCCAATCGGAACCCTAAACGGATATCTAACCCTAGCCCTCAACATAAACCTAACCCTAGGTACAATCGGACCCCTAACAGGAACTCTATCCCTCGCCCTCTACATAACCCTAACCCTAGGTCCAATCGGAACCCTAACCGGATCTGTGTACCTAGACCTCAACATAACCCTAACCCTAGGTCCTATCGGAACCCTAACCGGATCTCTACCCCTCGCCCTCAACAAAATCCTAACCCTCGGTCCAATCGGAACCCTAACCGGATCTCTACCCCTCGCCCTCAACATAACCCTAACCCTTGGTCCAATCGCAACCCTAACCGGACCTCTAAACCTAGCCCTCAACATAACACTAACCCTAGGTCCAATCGGAACCCTAACCGGATCTCTAACCCTAGCCCTCAACATAACCCTAACCCTAGGTCCAATCGGAACCCTAACCGGACCTCTAACCCTAGCACTCAACATAACCCTAACCCTAGGTCCAATCGGAACCCTAACCGGATCTCTAATCCTAGCCCTCAACATAACCCTAACCCTAGGTCCAATCAAAACCTTAACTGGACCTCTAACCCTAGCCCTCAATATAACCCTAACCCTAGGTCCAATCGGAACCCTAACCGGATCTCTAACCCTAGCTCTCAACATAACCCTAACCCTAGGTCCAATCGGAACCCTAACCGGATCTCTAACCCTAGCACTCAACATAACCCTAACCGGAGGTCCAATCGGAACCCTAACCGGATCTCTAATCCTAGCCCTCAACATAACCCTAACCCTAGGTCCAATCAAAACCTTAACTGGACCTCTAACCCTAGCCCTCAACATAACCCTAACCCTGGGTCCAATCGGAAACCTGACCGGATCTCTAACCCTCGCCCTCAACATAACCCTAATCCTAGGTCCAATCGGAACCCTAACCGGATTTCTACACCTCGCCCTCAACATAACCCTAACCCTAGTTCCAATCGGAACCCTAGCCGGTTCTCTACCCCTCGCCCTAAACATAACCCTAACCCTAGGTCCAATCGGAACCCTAACCAGATCTCTAACCCTCGCCCTCAACATAACCCTAACCCTAGGTCCAATCGGAACCCTAACCGGATCTCTAACCCAAGCCCTCAACATAACCCTAACCCTAGGTCCAATCGGAACCCTAAAAGGATATCTAACCCTAGCCCTCAACATAAGCCTAACCCTAGGTCCAATCGGAACCCTAAACGGATATCTAACCCTACCCCTCAACATAACCCTAACCCTACGTACAATCGGAACCCTAACAGGAACTCTACCCCTCGCCCTCAACATAACCCTAACCCTAGGTACAATCAGAACCCTAACCGGATCTCTATCCCTAGCCCTCAACATAATCATAACCCTAGGTCCAATCGGAACCCTAAACGGATATCTAATACTAGCCCTCCACATAACCCTAACCCTAGGTCCAATCGGAACCCTAAACGGATATCTAACCCTAGCCCTCAACATAACCCTAACCCTAGGTCCAATCGGAACCCTAACCGGATATCTAACCCTAGCCCTCTACATAACACTAACCCTAGTTTCAATCGGAACCCTAACAGGATCTCTACCCCTCGCCCTCAACATAACCCTAACCAGAGGTCCAATCGGAACCCTAACCGGATCTCTACCCCTCGCCCTCAACATAACCCTAACCCGAGGTCCAATCAGAACCCTAACCGGATCTCTACCACTCGCCCTCAACATAACCCTAAAACTTGGTCCAAACGGAACCCTAACCGGATATCTAACACTAGCCCTCAACATAACCCTAACCCTAGGTCCAATCGGAACCCTAACCAGATCTCTAACCCTAGCTCTCAACATAACCCTAACCCTAGGTCCAATCGGAACCCTAACCGGATCTCTAACGCTAGACCTCAACAAAACCCTAACCCTAGGTCCAATCGGAACCCTAACCGGATTTCTAACCCTAGCCTTCAACATAACCCTAACCCTAGGTCCAATCGGAAGCCTAACCGGATCTGTATACCTAGCCCTCAACATAACCCTAAACCTAGGTCCACTCGGAACCCTAAACGGACATCTAACCCTAGCCCTCAACATAACCCTAACCCTAGGTCCAATCGGAACCCTAAACGGATATCTAACCCTAGCCCTCAACATAACCCTAACCCTAGGTACAATCGGACCCCTAACAGGAACTCTACCCCTCGCCCTCTACATAACCCTAACCCTAGGTCCAATCGGAACCCTAACCGGATCTGTGTACCTAGACCTCAACATAACCCTAACCCTAGGTCCTATCGGAACCCTAACAGGATCTCTACCCCTCGCCCTCAACAAAACCCTAACCCTCGGTCCAATCGGAACCCTAACAAGATCTCTAGCCCTCGTCCTCAACATAACCCTAACCCTTGGTCCAATCGCAACCCTAACCGGATCTCTAACCCTAGCCCTCAACATAACCCTAACCCTAGGTCCAATCGGAACCCTAACCGGATCTGTATAGCTAGCCCTCAACATAACCCTAACCCTAGGTCCAATCGGAACCCTAACCGGATCTCTACCCCTAGCCCTCAACATAACCCTAACCCTAGGTCCAATCGGAACCCTAAAGGGATATCTAACCCTAGCCCTCAACATAAGCCTAACCCTAGGTACAATCGGAACCCTAACCGGATCTGTATACCTAGCCCTCAACATAACCCTAACTCTAGGTCCAATCGGAACCCTAACCGGATCTGTATACCTAGCCCTCAACATAACCCTAAACCTAAGTCCACTCGGAACCCTAAACGGATATCTAACCCTAGCCCTCAACATAACCATAACCCTAGGTCCAATCGGAACCCTAAACGGATATCTAACCCTAGCCCTCAACATAACCCTAACCCTAGGTACAATCGGAACCCTAACCGGATCTGTGTACGTAGACCTCAACATAACCCTAACCCTAGGTCCTATCGGAACCCTAACCGGATCTCTACCCCTCGCCCTCAACAAAACCCTAACCCTCGGTCCAATCGGAACCCTAACCGGATCTCTACCCCTCGCCCTCAACATAACCCTAACCCTTGGTCCAATCGCAACCCTAAACGGACCTCTAACCCTAGCCCTCAAAATAACCCTAACCCTAGGTCCAATCGGAACCCTAACCGGATATGTATACCTAGCCCTCAACATAACCCTAACCCTAGGTCCAATCGGAACCCTAACCGGATCTCTAACCCTAGCCCTCAACATAACCCTAACCCTAGGTCCAATCGGAACCCTAACCGGATCTCTAACCCTAGCACTCAACATAACCCTAACCCTAGGTCCAATCGGAACCCTAACCGGATCTCTAATCCTAGCCCTCAACATAACCCTAACCCTAGGTCCAATCAAAACCTTAACTGGACCTCTAACCCTAGCCCTCAATATAACCCTAACCCTAGGTCCAATCGGAACCCTAACCGGATCTCTAACCGTAGCCCTCAACGTAACCCTAACCCTAGGTCCAATCGGAACCCTAACCGGATCTCTAACCCTAGCTCTCAACATAACCCTAACCCTAGGTCCAATCGGAACCCTAACCGGATCTCTAACCCTAGCACTCAACATAACCCTAACCGGAGGTCCAATCGGAACCCTAACCGGATCTCTAACCCTAGCCCTCAACGTAACCCTAACCCTAGGTCCAATCGGAACAGTAAACGGATATCTAACCCTAGCCCTCAACATAACCCGAACCCTTGGTCCAATCGGAAACCTAACCGGATCTCTAAACCTTGCGCTCAACATAACCCTAATCCTAGGTCCAATCGGAACCCTAACCGGATCTCTACACCTCGCCCTCAACATAACCCTAACCCTAGGTCCAATCGGAACCCTAGCCAGTTCTCTACCCCTCGCCCTCAACATAACCCTAACCCTAGGTCCAATCGGAACCCTAACCGGATTTCTAACCCTAGCCTTCAACATAACCCTAACCCTTGGTCCAATCGGAACCCTAACCGGATCTCTACCCCTCGCCTCAACATAACCCGAACCCTAGGTCCAATCGGAACCCTAACCGGATCTCTACCCCTCGCCCTCAACTTAACCCTAACCCTTGGTCCAATCGGAACCCTAACCGGATATCTAACACTAGCCCTCAACATAACACTAACCCTAGGTAATATCGGAACCCTAACCGGATCTCTAACCCTAGCTCTCAACAAACCCTAACCCTAGGTCCAATCGGAACCCTAACCGGATCTCTAACCCTAGCCCTCAACATAGCCTAACCCTAGGTCTAATCGGAACCCTAACCGGATTTCTAACCCTAGCCTTCAACATAACCCTAACCCTAGGTCCAATCGGAACCCTAACCGGATCTGTATACCTAGCCCTCAACATAACCCTAACCCTAGGTCCAATCGGAACCCTAACCGGATCTCTAACCCTAGCTCTTAACATAACCCTAACCCTAGGTCCAATCGGAACCCTAACCGGATCTCTAACCCTAGCCCTCAACATAACCATAACCTAGGTCCAATCGGAACCCTAAACGAATATCTAACCCTAACCCTCAACATAAACCTAACCCTAGGTCTAATCGGAACACTAAACGGATATCTAACCCTAGCCCTCAACATAACCCTAACCCTAGGTCCAATCGGAACCCTAACAGGATCTCTACCCCTCGCCCTCAACATAACCCTAACCCTAGGTCCAATCGCAACCCTAACCAGATCTCTAAACCTAGCCCTCAACATAACCCTAAGCCTAGGTCCAATCGCAACCCTAACCGGATTTCTAACCCAAGCCCTCAACATAACCCTAACCCTAGGTCCAATCGGAACGCTAACCGGATTTCTAACTCTAGCCCTCAACATAACCCTAACCCTAGGTTCAATCGGATCCCTAACCGGATCTCTAACGCTAGCCTTCAACATAACCCTAACCCTAGGTCCAATCGGAACCCTAACCGGATATCTACCCCTCGCCTCAACATAACCCTAACCCTAGGTCCAATCGGAACCCTAACCGGATCTCTAACCCTGCCCGCAACATAACCCTAACCCTAGGTCCAATCGGAACCCTAACCGGATCTCTAACCCTATCCCTCTGCATAACCCTAACTCTAGTTCCAATCGGAACCCTAACAGGATCTCTAACCCTGCCCGCAACATAACCCTAACCCTAGGTCCAATCGGAACCCTAACCGGATATCTAACACTAGCCCTCAACATAACCCTAACCCTAGGTAATATCGGAACCCTAACCGGATCTCTAAACCTAGCTCTCAACATAACCCTAACCCTAGGTCCAATCGGAACCCTAACCGGATCTCTAACCCTAGCCCTCAACATAGCCTAACCCTAGGTCTAATCGGAACCCTAACCGGATTTCTAACCCTAGCCTTCAACATAACCCTAACCCAAGGTCCAATCGGAACCCTAACCGGATCTGTATACCTAGCCCTCAACATAACCCTAACCCTAGGTCCAATCGGAACCCTAACCGGATCTCTAACCCTAGCCCTCAACATAACCATAACCTAGGTCCAATCGGAACCCTAAACGAATATCTACTCCTAACCCTCAACATAACCCTAACCCTAGCTCTAATCGGAACCCTAAACGTATATCTAACCCTAGCCCTCAACATAACCCTAACCCTAGGTCCAATCGGAACCCTAACCGGATCTGTATACCTAGCCCTCAACATAACACTAACCCTAGGTCCAATCGGAACCCTAACCGGATCTCTAACCCTAGCTCTCAACATAACCCTAACCCTAGGTCCAATCGGAACCCTAACCGGATCTCTAACCCTAGCCCTCAACATAACCATAATCTAGGTCCAATCGGAACCCTAAACGAATATCTAACCCTAACCCTCAACAGAACACTAACCCTAGGTCTAATCGGAACCCTAAACGGATATCTAACACTAGCCCTCAACATAGCCCTATCCCTAGGTCCAATCGGAACCCTAACAGGATCTCTACCCCTCGCCCTCAACATAACCCTAACCCTAGGTCCAATCGCAACCCTAACCGGATCTCTAACCCTAGCCCTCAACATAACCCTAAGCCTAGGTCCATCGCAACCCTAACCGGATTTCTAACCCTAGCCCTCAACATAACCCTAACCCTAGGTCCAATCGGAACCCTAACCGGATCTCTAACCCTAGCCCTCAACATAACCCTAACACTAGGTTCAATCGGATCCCTAACCGGATCTCTAACGCTAGCCCTCAACATAACCCTAACCCTAGGTCCAATCGGAACCCTAAACGGATCTGTATACCTAGCCCTCAACATAACCCTAACCCTAGGTCCAATCGGAACCCTAACCGGATCTCTAACCCTAGCCCTCAACATAACCCTAACCTTAGGTCCAATCGGAACCCTAACCGGATCTCTACCCCTCGCCCTCAACATAACCCTAACCCGAGGTCCAATCGGAACCCTAACCGGATCTCTACCCCTCGCCCTCAACATAAACCTAAACCTTGCTCCAATCGGAACTCTAACCGGATATCTAACACTAGCCCTCAACATAACCCTAACCCTAGGTCCAATCGGAACCCTAACCGGATCTCTAACCCTAGCCCTCAACATAACCCTAACCCTAGGTTCAATCGGATCCCTAACCGGATCTCTAACGCTAGCCCTCAACATAACCCTAACCCTAGGTCCAATCGGAACCCTAAACGGATCTGTATACCTAGCCCTCAACATAACCCTAACCCTAGGTCCAATCGGAACCCTAACCGGATCTCTAACCCTAGCTCTCAACATAACCCTAACCCTAGGTCCAATCAGAACCCTAACCGGATCTCTAACCCTAGCCCTCAACATAACCATAACCTAGGTCCAATCGGAACACTAAACGAATATCTAACCCTAAACCTCAACATAACCCTAACCCTAGGTCTAATCGGAACCCTAACCGGATCTCTAACCCTCGCCCTCCACATAACCCTAACCCTAGGTCCATTCGGAATCCTAACCGGATCTCTAACCCTAGCCCTCAACATAACCCTAACCCTAGGTCCAATCGGAACCCTAAACGGAAATCTAACCCTAGCCCTCAACATAACCCTAACCCTAGGTCCAATCGGAACCCTAAACGGATATCTAACCTTAGCCCTCAACATAACCAAAACCCTAGGTACAATCGGAACCCTAACAGGAACTCTACCTTAGCTCTCAACATAACGCTAACCCTAGGTCCAATCGGACCCCTAACCGTATCTCTAACCCTAGCCCTCAATATAACCATAACCCTAGGTCCAATCGGAACCCTAATCGGATCTCTAAATTTAGCCCTCAACAGAACACTACCCCTACGTCCAATCGGAACCTTAACCGGATCTCTAACCCTAGCCCTCAACATAACCCTAACCCTAGGTCCAGTCGGAACCCTAAACGGATATCTAACCCTAGCCCTCAACATAACCCTAACCCTTGGTCCAATCGGAACCCTAACCGGATCTCTACCCCTCGCCTCAACATAACCCGAACCCTAGGTCCAATCGGAACCCTAACCGGATCTCTACCCCTCGCCCTCAACTTAACCCTAACCCTTGGTCCAATCGGAACCCTAACCGGATATCTAACACTAGCCCTCAACATAACCCTAACCCTAGGTAATATCGGAACCCTAACCGGATCTCTAACCCTAGCTCTCAACAAACCCTAACCCTAGGTCCAATCGGAACCCTAACCGGATCTCTAACCCTAGCCCTCAACATAGCCTAACCCTAGGTCTAATCGGAACCCTAACCGGATTTCTAACCCTAGCCTTCAACATAACCCTAACCCTAGGTCCAATCGGAACCCTAACCGGATCTGTATACCTAGCCCTCAACATAACCCTAACCCTAGGTCCAATCAGAACCCTAACCGGATCTCTAACCCTAGCTCTTAACATAACCCTAACCCTAGGTCCAATCGGAACCCTAACCGGATCTCTAACCCTAGCCCTCAACATAACCATAACCTAGGTCCAATCGGAACCCTAAACGAATATCTAACCCTAACCCTCAACATAAACCTAACCCTAGGTCTAATCGGAACACTAAACGGATATCTAACCCTAGCCCTCAACATAACCCTAACCCTAGGTCCAATCGGAACCCTAACAGGATCTCTACCCCTCGCCCTCAACATAACCCTAACCCTAGGTCCAATCGCAACCCTAACCGGATCTCTAAACCTAGCCCTCAACATAACCCTAAGCCTAGGTCCAATCGCAACCCTAACCGGATTTCTAACCCAAGCCCTCAACATAACCCTAACCCTAGGTCCAATCGGAACGCTAACCGGATCTCTAACTCTAGCCCTCAACATAACCCTAACCCTAGGTTCAATCGGATCCCTAACCGGATCTCTAACGCTAGCCTTCAACATAACCCTAACCCTAGGTCCAATCGGAACCCTAACCGGATATCTACCCCTCGCCTCAACATAACCCTAACCCTAGGTCCAATCGGAACCCTAACCGGATCTCTAACCCTGCCCGCAACATAACCCTAACCCTAGGTCCAATCGGAACCCTAACCGGATCTCTAACCCTATCCCTCTACATAACCCTAACTCTAGTTCCAATCGGAACCCTAACAGGATCTCTAACCCTGCCCGCAACATAACCCTAACCCTAGGTCCAATCGGAACCCTAACCGGATATCTAACTCTAGCCCTCAACATAACCCTAACCCTAGGTCCAATCGGAACCCTAACCGGATCTCTAACCCTAGCCCTCAACATAGCCTAACCCTAGGTCTAATCGGAACCCTAACCGGATTTCTAACCCTAGCCTTCAACATAACCCTAACCCTAGGTCCAATCGGAACCCTAACCGGATCTGTATACCTAGCCCTCAACATAACCCTGACCCTAGGTCCAATCGGAACCCTAACCGGATCTCTAACCCTAGCTCTTAACATAACCCTAACCCTAGGTCCAATCGGAACCCTAACCGGATCTCTAACCCTAGCCCTCAACATAACCATAACCTAGGTCCAATCGGAACCCTAAACGAATATCTACTCCTAACCCTCAACATAACCCTAACCCTAGGTCTAATCGGAACCCTAAACGGATATCTAACCCTAGCCCTCAACATAACCCTAACCCTAGGTCCAATCGGAATCCTAACCGGATCTGTATACCTAGCCCTCAACATAACACTAACCCTAGGTCCAATCGGAACCCTAACCGGATCTCTAACCCTAGCTCTCAACATAACCCTAACCCTAGGTCCAATCGGAACCCTAACCGGATCTCTAACCCTACCCCTCAACATAACCATAATCTAGGTCCAATCGGAACCCTAAACGAATATCTAACCCTAACCCTCAACAGAACCCTAACCCTAGGTCTAATCGGAACCGTAAACGGATATCTAACCCTAGCCCTCAACATAACCCTATCCCTAGGTCCAATCGGAACCCTAACAGGATCTCTACCCCTCGCCCTCAACATAACCCTAACCCTAGGTCCAATCGCAACCCTAACCGGATCTCTAACCCTAGCCCTCAACATAACCCTAAGCCTAGGTCCATCGCAACCCTAACCGGATTTCTAACCCTAGCCCTCAACATAACCCTAACCCTAGGTCCAATCGGAACCCTAACCAGATCTCTAACCCTAGCCCTCAACATAACCCTAACACTAGGTTCAATCGGATCCCTAACCGGATCTCTAACGCTAGCCCTCAACATAACCCTAACCCTAGGTCCAATCGGAACCCTAAACGGATCTGTATACCTAGCCCTCAACATAACCCTAACCCTAGGTCCAATCGGAACCCTAACCGGATCTCTAACCCTAGCCCTCAACATAACCCTAACCTTAGGTCCAATCGGAACCCTAACCGGATCTCTACCCCTCGCCCTCAACATAACCCTAACCCGAGGTCCAATCGGAACCCTAACCGGATCTCTACCCCTCGCCCTCAACATAAACCTAAACCTTGCTCCAATCGGAACTCTAACCGGATATCTAACACTAGCCCTCAACATAACCCTAACCCTAGGTCCAATCGGAACCCTAACCGGATCTCTAACCCTAGCTCTCAACATAACCCTAACCCTAGGTCCAATCGGAACCCTAACCGGATCTCTAACCCTAGCCCTCAACATAACCATAACCTAGGTCCAATCGGAACACTAAACGAATATCTAACCCTAACCCTCAAAATAACCCTAACCCTAGGTCTAATCGGAACCCTAACCGGATCTCTAACCCTCGCCCTCCACATAACCCTAACCCTAGGTCCATTCGGAACCCTAACCGGATCTCTAACCCTAGCCCTCAACATAACCCTAACCCTAGGTCCAATCGGAACCCTAAACGGAAATCTAACCCTAGCCCTCAACATAACCCTAACCCTAGGTCCAATCGGAACCCTAAACGGATATCTAACCCTAGCCCTCAACATAACCAAAACCCTAAGTACAATCGGAACCCTAACAGGAACTCTACCGTCGCTCTCAACATAACGCTAACCCTAGGTCCAATCGGACCCCTAACCGTATCTCTAACCCTAGCCCTCAATATAACCATAACCCTAGGTCCAATCGGAACCCTAATCGGATCTCTAAACTTAGCCCTCAACAGAACACTACCCCTACGTCCAATCGGAACCTTAACCGGATCTCTAACCCTAGCCCTCAACATAACCCTAACCCTAGGTCCAATCGGAACCCTAAACGGATATCTAACCCTAGCCCTCAACATAACCCTAACCCTTGGTCCAATCGGAACCCTAACCGGATCTCTACCCCTCGCCTCAACATAACCCGAACCCTAGGTCCAATCGGAACCCTAACCGGATCTCTACCCCTCGCCCTCAACTTAACCCTAACCCTTGGTCCAATCGGAACCCTAACCGGATATCTAACACTAGCCCTCAACATAACCCTAACCCTAGGTAATATCGGAACCCTAACCGGATCTCTAACCCTAGCTCTCAACAAACCCTAACCCTAGGTCCAATCGGAACCCTAACCGGATCTCTAACCCTAGCCCTCAACATAGCCTAACCCTAGGTCCAATCGGAACCCTAACCGGATTTCTAACCCTAGCCTTCAACATAACCCTAACCCTAGGTCCAATCGGAACCCTAACCGGATCTGTATACCTAGCCCTCAACATAACCCTAACCCTAGGTCCAATCGGAACCCTAACAGGATCTCTACCCCTCGCCCTCAACTTATCACTAACCCTTGGTCCAATCGGAACCCTAACCGGATATCTAACACTAGCCCTCAACATAACCCTAACCCTAGGTCCAATCGGAACGCTAACCGGATCTCTAACTCTAGCCCTCAACATAACCCTAACCCTAGGTTCAATCGGATCCCTAACCGGATCTCTAACGCTAGCCTTCATCATAACCCTAACCCTAGGTCCAATCGGAACCCTAACCGGATATCTACCCCTCGCCTCAACATAACCCTAACCCTAGGTCCAATCGGAACCCTAACCGGATCTCTACCCCTCGCCCTCAACATAACCCTAACCCTAGGTCCAATCGGAACCCTAACCGGATCTCTACGCCTCGCCCTCAACATAACCCTAACCCTTGGTCCAATCGGAAACCTAACCGGATATCTAACACTAGCCCTCAACATAACCCTAACCCTAGGTCCAATCGGAACCTTAACCGGATCTCTAACCCTAGCCCTCAACATAACCATAACCTAGGTCCAATCGGAACACTAAACGAATATCTAACCCTAACCCTCAACATAACCCTAACCCTAGGTCCAATCGGAACCCTAACCGGATCTCTAACCCTAGCCCTCAACATAACCCTAACCCTAGGTCCAATCGGAACCCTAACCGGATCTCTACCCCTCGCCCTCAACATAACCCTAACCCTTGGTCCAATCGGAAACCTAACCGGATATCTAACACTAGCCCTCAACATAACCCTAACCCTAGGTCCAATCGGAACCTTAACCGGATCTCTAACCCTAGCCCTCAACATAACCATAACCTAGGTCCAATCGGAACACTAAACGAATATCTAACCCTAACCCTCAACATAACCCTAACCCTAGGTCCAATCGGAACCCTAACCGGATCTCTAACCCTAGCCCTCAACATAACCATAACCTAGGTCCAATCGGAACACTAAACGAATATCTAACCCTAGCCCTCAACATAACCCTAACCCTAGGTCCAATCGGAACCCTAAACGGAAATCTAACCCTAGCCCTCAACATAACCCTAACCCTAGGTCCAATCGGAACCCTAAACGGATATCTAACCCTAGCCCTCAACATAACCAAAACCCTAGGTACAATCGGAACCCTAACAGGAACTCTACCCTCCCCCTCAACATAACGCTAACCCTAGGTCCAATCGGACCCCTAACCGTATCTCTAACCCTAGCCCTCAATATAACCATAACCCTAGGTCCAATCGGAACCCTAATCGGATCTCTAAACTTAGCCCTCAACAGAACACTACCCCTACGTCCAATCGGAACCCTAACCGGATCTCTAACCCTAGCCCTCAACATAACCCTAACCGTAGGTCCAATCGGAACCCTAACCGGATCTGTGTACCTAGCCCTCAACATATCCCTAACCCTAGGTCCAATCGGAACCCTAACCGGATCTCTACCCCTCGCCCTCAACATAACCCTAACCCTAGGTCCATTCGGAACCCTAACCGCATCTCTATCCCTAGCCCTCAACATAACCATAACCCTAGGTCCAATCGGAACCCTAAACGGATATCTAACCCTAGCCCTCAACATAACCATAACCCTAGGTCCAATCGGAACCCTAAACGGATATCTAACCCTAGCTCTCAACATAACCCTAACCCTAGGTCCAATCGGAACCCTAACCGGATATCTAACCCTAGCCCTCTACATAACCCTAACCCTAGTTCCAATCGGAACTCTAACAGGATCTCTAACCCTGCCCGCAACATAACCCTAACCCTAGGTCCAATCGGAACCCTAAACGGATATCTAACCCTAGCCCTCAACATAACCCTAACCCTAGGTCCAATCGGAACCCTAACCGGATCTCTACCCCTCGCCCTCAACATAACCCTAACCCTTGGTCCAATCGGAACCCTAACCGGATCTCTACCCCTCGCCTCAACATAACCCTAACCCTAGGTCCAATCGGAACCCTAACCGGATCTCTACCCCTCGCCCTCAACATAACCCTAACCCTTGGTCCAATCGGAACCCTAACCGGATATCTAACACTAGCCCTCAACATAACCCTAACCCTAGGTAATATCGGAACCCTAACCGGATCTCTAAACCTAGCTCTCAACATAACCCTAACCCTAGGTCCAATCGGAACCCTAACAGGATCTCTAACCCTAGCCCTAAACATAGCCTAACCCTAGGTCTAATCGGAACCCTAACCGGATTTCTAAACCTAGCCTTCAACATAACCCTAGCCCTAGGTCCAATCGGAACCCTAACCGGATCTGTATACCTAGCCCTCAACATAACCCTAACCCTAGGTCCAATCGGAACCCTAGCCGGATCTCTAACCCTAGCCCTCAACATAACCATAACCTAGGTCCAATCGGAACCCTAAACGAATATCTAACCCTAGCCCTCAACATAACCATAACCTAGGTCCAATCGGAACCCTAAACGAATATCTAACCCTAACCCTCAACAGAACCCTAACCCTAGGTCTAATCGGAACCCTAAACGGATATCTAACCCTAGCCCTCAACATAACCCTAACCCTAGGTCCAATCGGAACACTAACAGGATCTCTACCCGTCGCCCTCAACATAACCCTAACCCTAGGTCCAATCGCAACCCTAACCGGATCTCTAACCCTAGCCCTCAACATAACCCTAAGCCTAGGTCCAATCGCAACCCTAACCGGATCTCTAACCCTAGCTCTCAACATAACCCTAACCCTAGGTCCAATCGGAACGCTAACCGGATCTCTAACCCTAGCCCTCAACATAACCCTAACCCTAGGTTCAATCGGATCCCTAACCGGATCTCTAACGCTAGCCCTCAACATAACCCTAACCCTAGGTCCTATCGGAACCCTAAACGGATCTGTATACCTAGCCCTCAACATAACCCTAACCCTAGGTCCAATCAGAACCCTAACCGGATCTCTAACCCTAGCCCTCAACATAACCATAACCTAGGTCCACTCGGAACACTAAACGAATATCTAACCCTAACCCTCAACATAACCCTAACCCTAGGTCTAATCGGTACCCTAACCGGATCTCTAACCCTCGCCCTCCACATAACCCTAACCCTAGGTCCATTCGGAACCCTAACCGGATCTCTAACCCTAGCCCTCAACATAACCCTAACCCTAGGTCCAATCGGAACCCTAAACGGAAATCTAACCCTAGCCCTCAACATAACCCTAACCCTAGGTCCAATCGGAACCCTAAACGGATATCTAAACCTAGCCCTCAACATAACCAAAACCCTAGGTACAATCGGAACCCTAACAGGAACTCTACCCTCGCCCTCAACATAACGCTAACCCTAGGTCCAATCGGACCCCTAACCGTATCTCTAACCCTAGCCCTCAATATAACCATAACCCTAGGTCCAATCGGAACCCTAATCGGATCTCTAAACTTAGCCCTCAACAGAACACTACCCCTACGTCCAATCGGAACCCTAACCGGATCTCTAACCCTAGCCCTCAACATAACCCTAACCGTAGGTCCAATCGGAACCCTAACCGGATCTGTGTACCTAGCCCTCAACATAACCCTAACCCTAGGTCCAATCGGAACCCTAACCGGATCTCTACCCCTCGCCCTCAACATAACCCTAACCATATGTCCATTCGGAACCCTAACCGCATCTCTATCCCTAGCCCTCAACATAACCCTAACCCTAGGTCCAATCGGAACCCTAAACGGATATCTAACCCTAGCCCTCAACATAACCCTAACCCTAGGTCCAATCGGAACCCTAACCGGATCTCTACCCCTCGCCCTCAACATAACCCTAACCCTTGGTCCAATCGGAACCCTAACCGGATCTCTACCCCTCGCCTCAACATAACCCTAACCCTAGGTCCAATCGGAACCCTAACCGGATATCTAACACTAGCCCTCAACATAACCCTAACCCTAGGTAATATCGGAACCCTAACCGGATCTCTAACCCTAGCTCTGAACATAACCCTAACTCTAGGTCCAATCGGAACCCTAACCGGATCTCTAACCCTAGCCCTCAACATAGCCTAACCCTAGGTCTAATCGGAACCCTAACCGGATTTCTAACCCTAGCCTTCAACATAACCCTAACCCTAGGTCCAATCGGAACCCTAACCGGATCTGTATACCTAGCCCTCAACATAACCCTAACCCTAGGTCCAATCGGAACCCTAACCGGATCTCTAACCCTAGCCCTCAACATAACCATAACCTAGGTCCAATCGGAACCCTAAACGAATATCTAACCCTAACCCTCAACATAACCCTAACCCTAGGTCTAATCGGAACACTAAACGGATATCTAACCCTAGCCCTCAACATAACCCTAACCCTAGGTCCAATCGGAACCCTAACAGGATCTCTACCCCTCGCCCTCAACATAACCCTAACCCTAGGTCCAATCGCAACCCTAACGGGATCTCTAAACCTAGCCCTCAATATAACCCTAAGCCTAGGTCCAATCGCAACCCTAACCGGATTTCTAACCCTAGCCCTCAACATAACCCTAACCCTAGGTCCAATCGGAACGCTAACCGGATCTCTAACTCTAGCCCTCAACATAACCCTAACCCTAGGTTCAATCGGATCCCTAACCGGATCTCTAACGCTAGCCTTCAACATAACCCTAACCCTAGGTCCAATCGGAACCCTAACCGGATATCTACCCCTCGCCCTCAACATAACCCTAACCCTAGGTCCAATCGGAACCCTAACCGGATCTCTACCCCTCGCCCTCAACATAACCCTAACCCTTGGTCCAATCGGAAACCTAACCGGATATCTAACACTAGCCCTCAACATAACCCTAACCCTAGGTCCAATCGGAACCTTAACCGGATCTCTAACCCTAGCCCTCAACATAACCATAACCTAGGTCCAATCGGAACACTAAACGAATATCTAACCCTAACCCTCAACATAACCCTAACCCTAGGTCCAATCGGAACCCTAACCGGATCTCTAACCCTAGCCCTCAACATAACCCTAACCCTAGGTCCAATCGGAACCCTAACCGGATCTCTACCCCTCGCCCTCAACATAACCCTAACCCTTGGTCCAATCGGAAACCTAACCGGATATCTAACACTAGCCCTCAACATAACCCTAACCCTAGGTCCAATCGGAACCTTAACCGGATCTCTAACCCTAGCCCTCAACATAACCATAACCTAGGTCCAATCGGAACACTAAACGAATATCTAACCCTAACCCTCAACATAACCCTAACCCTAGGTCCAATCGGAACCCTAACCGGATCTCTAACCCTAGCCCTCAACATAACCATAACCTATGTCCAATCGGAACACTAAACGAATATCTAACCCTAGCCCTCAACATAACCCTAACCCTAGGTCCAATCGGAACCCTAAACGGAAATCTAACCCTAGCCCTCAACATAACCCTAACCCTAGGTCCAATCGGAACCCTAAACGGATATCTAACCCTAGCCCTCAACATAACCAAAACCCTAGGTACAATCGGAACCCTAACAGGAACTCTACCCTCCCCCTCAACATAACGCTAATCCTAGGTCCAATCGGACCCCTAACCGTATCTCTAACCCTAGCCCTCAATATAACCATAACCCTAGGTCCAATCGGAACCCTAATCGGATCTCTAAACTTAGCCCTCAACAGAACACTACCCCTACGTCCAATCGGAACCCTAACCGGATCTCTAACCCTAGCCCTCAACATAACCCTAACCGTAGGTCCAATCGGAACCCTAACCGGATCTGTGTACCTAGCCCTCAACATAACTCTAACCCTAGGTCCAATCGGAACCCTAACCGGATCTCTACCCCTCGCCCTAAACATAACCCTAACCCTAGGTCCATTTTGAACCCTAACCGCATCTCTATCCCTAGCCCTCAACATAACCATAACCCTAGGTCCAATCGGAACCCTAAACGGATATCTAACCCTAGCCCTCAACATAACCATAACCCTAGGTCCAATCGGAACCCTAAACGGATATCTAACCCTAGCCCTCAACATAACCCTAACCCTAGGTCCAATCGGAACCCTAACCGGATATCTAACCCTAGCCCTCTACATAACCCTAACCCTAGTTCCAATCGGAACCCTAACAGGATCTCTAACCCTGCCCGCAACATAACCCTAACCCTAGGTCCAATCGGAACCCTAAACGGATATCTAACCCTAGCCCTCAACATAACCCTAACCCTAGGTCCAATCGGAACCCTAACCGGATCTCTACCCCTCGCCCTCAACATAACCCTAACCCTTGGTGCAATCGGAACCCTAACCGGATCTCTACCCCTCGCCTCAACATAACCCTAACCCTAGGTCCAATCGGAACCCTAACCGGATCTCTACCCCTCGCCCTCAACATAACCCTAACCCTTGGTCCAATCGGAACCCTAACCGGATATCTAACACTAGCCCTCAACATAACCCTAACCCTAGGTAATATCGGAACCCTAACCGGATCTCTAAACCTAGCTCTCAACATAACCCTAACCCTAGGTCCAATCGGAACCCTAACAGGATCTCTAACCCTAGCCCTCAACATAGCCTAACCCTAGGTCTAATCAGAACCCTAACCGGATTTCTAAACCTAGCCTTCAACATAACCCTAGCCCTAGGTCCAATCGGAACCCTAACCGGATCTGTATACCTAGCCCTCAACATAACCCTAACCCTAGGTCCAATCGGAACCCTAACCGGATCTCTAACCCTAGCCCTCAACATAACCATAACCTAGGTCCAATCGGAACCCTAAACGAATATCTAACCCTAGCCCTCAACATAACCATAACCTAGGTCCAATCGGAACCCTAAACGAATATCTAACCCTAACCCTCAACAGAACCCTAACCCTAGGTCTAATCGGAACCCTAAATGGATATCTAACCCTAGCCCTCAACATAACCCTAACCCTAGGTCCAATCGGAACACTAACAGGATCTCTACCCGTCGCCCTCAACATAACCCTAACCCTAGGTCCAATCGCAACCCTAACCGGATCTCTAACCCTAGCCCTCAACATAACCCTAAGCCTAGGTCCAATCGCAACCCTAACCGGATCTCTAACCCTAGCTCTCAACATAACCCTAACCCTAGGTCCAATCGGAACGCTAACCGGATCTCTAACCCTAGCCCTCAACATAACCCTAACCCTAGGTTCAATCGGATCCCTAACCGGATCTCTAACGCTAGCCCTCAACATAACCCTAACCCTAGGTCCAATCGGAACCCTAAACGGATCTGTATACCTAGCCCTCAACATAACCCTAACCCTAGGTTCAATCGGATCCCTAACCGGATCTCTAACGCTAGCCCTCAACATAACGCTAACCCTAGGTCCAATCGGACCCCTAACCGTATCTCTAACCCTAGCCCTCAATATAACCATAACCCTAGGTCCAATCGGAACCCTAATCGGATCTCTAAACTTAGCCCTCAACAGAACACTACCCCTACGTCCAATCGGAACCCTAACCGGATCTCTAACCCTAGCCCTCAACATAACCCTAACCGTAGGTCCAATCGGAACCCTAACCGGATCTGTGTACCTAGCGCTCAACATAACCCTAACCCTAGGTCCAATCGGAACCCTAACCGGATCTCTACCCCTCGCCCTCAACATAACCCTAACCATATGTCCATTCGGAACCCTAACCGGATCTCTACCCCTCGCCCTCAACATAACCCTAACCCTTGGTCCAATCGGAAACCTAACCGGATATCTAACACTAGCCCTCAACATAACCCTAACCCTAGGTCCAATCGGAACCTTAACCGGATCTCTAACCCTAGCCCTCAACATAACCATAACCTAGGTCCAATCGGAACACTAAACGAATATCTAACCCTAACCCTCAACATAACCCTAACCTTAGGTCCAATCGGAACCCTAACCGGATCTCTAACCCTAGCCCTCAACATAACCCTAACCCTAGGTCCAATCGGAACCCTAACCGGATCTCTACCCCTCGCCCTCAACATAACCCTAACCCTTGGTCCAATCGGAAACCTAACCGGATATCTAACACTAGCCCTCAACATAACCCTAACCCTAGGTCCAATCGGAACCTTAACCGGATCTCTAACCCTAGCCCTCAACATAACCATAACCTAGGTCCAATCGGAACACTAAACGGATATCTAACCCTAGCCCTCAACATAACCCTAACCCTAGGTCCAATCGGAACCCTAACCGGATCTCTACCCCTCGCCCTCAACATAACCCTAACCCTTGGTCCAATCGGAACCCTAACCGGATCTCTACCCCTCGCCTCAACATAACCCTAACCCTAGGTCCAATCGGAACCCTAACCGGATATCTAACACTAGCCCTCAACATAACCCTAACCCTAGGTAATATCGGAACCCTAACCGGATCTCTAACCCTAGCTCTGAACATAACCCTAACCCTAGGTCCAATCGGAACCCTAACCGGATCTCTAACCCTAGCTCTCAACATAGCCTAACCCTAGGTCTAATCGGAACCCTAACCGGATTTCTAACCCTAGCCTTCAACATAACCCTAACCCTAGGTCCAATCGGAACCCTAACCGGATCTGTATACCTAGCCCTCAACATAACCCTAACCCTAGGTCCAATCGGAACCCTAACCGGATCTCTAACCCTAGCCCTCAACATAACCATAACCTAGGTCCAATCGGAACCCTAAACGAATATCTAACCCTAGCCCTCAACATAACCCTAACCCTAGGTCCAATCGGAACCCTAAACGGAAATCTAACCCTAGCCCTCAACATAACCCTAACCCTAGGTCCAATCGGAACCCTAAACGGATATCTAACCCTAGCCCTCAACATAACCAAAACCCTAGGTACAATCGGAACCCTAACAGGAACTCTACCCTCCCCCTCAACATAACGCTAACCCTAGGTCCAATCGGACCCCTAACCGTATCTCTAACCCTAGCCCTCAATATAACCATAACCCTAGGTCCAATCGGAACCCTAATCGGATCTCTAAACTTAGCCCTCAACAGAACACTACCCCTACGTCCAATCGGAACCCTAACCGGATCTCTAACCCTAGCCCTCAACATAACTTTAACCGTAGGTCCAATCGGAACCCTAACCGGATCTGTGTACCTAGCCCTCAACATAACCCTAACCCTAGGTCCAATCGGAACCCTAACCGGATCTCTACCCCTCGCCCTCAACATAACCCTAACCCTAGGTCCATTCGGAACCCTAACCGCATCTCTATCCCTAGCCGTCAACATAACCATAACCCTAGGTCCAATCGGAAACCTAAACGGATATCTAACCCTAGCCCTCAACATAACCATAACCCTAGGTCCAATCGGAACCCTAAACGGATATCTAACCCTAGCCCTCAACATAACCCTAACCCTAGGTCCAATCGGAACCCTAACCGGATATCTAACCCTAGCCCTCTACATAACCCTAACCCTAGTTCCAATCGGAACCCTAACAGGATCTCTAACCCTGCCCGCAACATAACCCTAACCCTAGGTCCAATCGGAACCCTAAACGGATATCTAACCCTAGCCCTCAACATAACCCTAACCCTAGGTCCAATCGGAACCCTAACCGGATCTCTACCCCTCGCCCTCAACATAACCCTAACCCTTGGTCCAATCGGAACCCTAACCGGATCTCTAACCCTCGCCTCAACATAACCCTAACCCTAGGTCCAATCGGAACCCTAACCGGATCTCTACCCCTCGCCCTCAACATAACCCTAACCCTTGGTCCAATCGGAACCCTAACCGGATATCTAACACTAGCCCTCAACATAACCCTAACCCTAGGTAATATCGGAACCCTAACCGGATCTCTAAACCTAGCTCTCAACATAACCCTAACCCTAGGTCCAATCGGAACCCTAACAGGATCTCTAACCCTAGCCCTCAACATAGCCTAACCCTAGGTCTAATCGAAACCCTAACCGGATTTCTAAACCTAGCCTTCAACATAACCCTAGCCCTAGGTCCAATCGGAACCCTAACCGGATCTGTATACCTAGCCCTCAACATAACCCTAACCCTAGGTCCAATCGGAACCCTAACCGGATCTCTAACCCTAGCCCTCAACATAACCATAACCTAGGTCCAATCGGAACCCTAAACGAATATCTAACCCTAACCCTCAACATAACCCTAACCCTAGGTCTAATCGGAACACTAAACGGATATCTAACCCTAGCCCTCAACATAACCCTAACCCTAGGTCCAATCGGAACCCTAACAGGATCTCTACCCCTCGTCCTCAACATAACCCTAACCCTAGGTCCAATCGCAAACCTAACCGGATCTCTAAACCTAGCCCTCAACATAACCCTAAGCCTAGGTCCAATCGCAACCCTAACCGGATTTCTAACCCTAGCCCTCAACATAACCCTAACCCTAGGTCCAATCGGAACGCTAACCGGATCTCTAACTCTAGCCCTCAACATAACCCTAACCCTAGGTTCAATCGGATCCCTAACCGGATCTCTAACGCTAGCCTTCAACATAACCCTAACCCTAGGTCCAATCGGAACCCTAACCGGATATCTACCCCTCGCCTCAACATAACCCTAACCCTAGGTCCAATCGGAACCCTAACCGGATCTCTACCCCTCGCCCTCAACATAACCCTAACCCTAGGTCCAATCGGAACCCTAACCGGATCTCTACCCCTCGCCCTCAACATAACCCTAACCCTTGGTCCAATCGGAACCCTAACCGGATATCTAACACTAGCCCTCAACATAACCCTAACCCTAGGTCCAATCGGAACCTTAACCGGATCTCTAACACTAGCTCTCAACATAACCCTAACCCTAGGTCCAATCGGAACCCTAACCGGATCTCTAACCCTATCCCTCTACATAATCCTAACCCTAGTTCCAATTGGAACCCTAACAGGATCTCTAACCCTGCCCGCAACATAACCCTAACCCTAGGTCCAATCGGAACCCTAACCGGATATCTAACACTAGCCCTCAACATAACCCTAACCCTAGGTAATATCGGAACCCTAACCGGATCTCTAACCCTAGCTCTCAACATAACCCTAACCCTAGGTCCAATCGGAACCCTAACCGGATCTCTAACCCTAGCCCTCAACATAGCCTAACCCTAGGTCTAATCGGAACCCTAACCGGATTTCTAACCCTAGCGTTCAACATAACCCTAACCCTAGGTCCAATCGCAACCCTAACCGGATCTGTATACCTAGCCCTCAACATAACCCTAACCCTAGGTCCAATCGGAACCCTAACCGGATCTCTAACCCTAACTCTTAACATAACCCTAACCCTAGGTCCAATCGGAACCCTAACCGGATCTCTAACCCTAGCCCTCAACATAACCATAACCTAGGTCCAATCGGAACCCTAAACGAATATCTAATCCTAACCCTCAACATAACCCTAACCCTAGGTCTAATCGGAACCCTAAACGGATATCTGACCCTAGCCCTCAACATAACCCTAACCCTAGGTCCAATCGGAACCCTAACCGGATCTGTATACCTAGCACTCAACATAACACTAACCCTAGGTCCAATCGGAACCCTAACCGGATCTCTAACCCTAGCTCTAAACATAACCCTAACCCTAGGTCCAATCGGAACCCTAACCGGATCTCTAACCCTAGCCCTCAACATAACCATAACCTAGGTCCAATCGGAACCCTAAACGAATATCTAACCCTAACCCTCAACAGAACCCTAACCCTAGGTCTAATCGGAACCCTAAACGGATATCTAACCCTAGCCCTCAACATAACCCTATCCCTAGGTCCAATCGGAACCCTAACAGGATCTCTACCCCTCGCCCTCAACATAACCCTAACCCTAGGTCCAATCGCAACCCTAACCGGATCTCTAAAGCCTAGCCCTCAACATAACCCTAAGCCTAGGTCCAATCGCAACCCTAACCGGATTTCTAACCCTAGCCCTCAACATAACCCTAACCCTAGGTCCAATCGGAACGCTAACCGGATCTCTAACCCTAGCCCTCAACATAACCCTAACCCTAGGTTCAATCGGATCCCTAACCGGATCTCTAACGCTAGCCCTCAACATAACCCTAACCCTAGGTCCAATCGGAACCCTAAACGGATCTGTATACCTAGCCCTCAACATAACCCTAACCCTAGGTCCAATCGGAACCCTAACCGGATCTCTAACCCTAGCCCTCAACATAACCCTAACCTTAGGTCCAATCGGAACCCTAACCGGATCTCTACCCCTCGCCCTCAACATAACCCTAACCCGAGGTCCAATCGGAACCCTAACCGGATCTCTACCCCTCGCCCTCAACATAAACCTAAACCTTGCTCCAATCGGAACTCTAACCGGATATCTAACACTAGCCCTCAACATAACCCTAACCCTAGGTCCAATCGGAACCCTAACCGGATCTCTAACCCTAGCTCTCAACATAACCCTAACCCTAGGTCCAATCGGAACCCTAACCGGATCTCTAACCCTAGCCCTCAACATAACCATAACCTAGGTCCAATCGGAACACTAAACGAATATCTAACCCTAACCCTCAACATAACCCTAACCCTAGGTCTAATCGGAACCCTAACCGGATCTCTAACCCTCGCCCTCCACATAACCCTAACCCTAGGTCCATTCGGAACCCTAACCGGATCTCTAACCCTAGCCCTCAACATAACCCTAACCCTAGGTCCAATCGGAACCCTAAACGGAAATCTAACCCTAGCCCTCAACATAACCCTAACCCTAGGTCCAATCGGAACCCTAAACGGATATCTAACCCTAGCCCTCAACATAACCAAAACCCTAGGTACAATCGGAACCCTAACAGGAACTCTACCTTCGCTCTCAACATAACACTAACCCTAGGTCCAATCGGACCCCTAACCGTATCTCTAACCCTAACCCTCAATATAACCATAACCCTAGGTCCAATCGGAACCCTAATCGGATCTCTAAACTTAGCCCTAAACAGAACACTACCCCTACGTCCAATCGGAACCTTAACCGGAACTCTAACCCTAGCCCTCAACATAACCCTAACCCTAGGTCCAGTCGGAACCCTAAACGGATATCTAACCCTAGCCCTCAACATAACCCTAACCCTTGGTCCAATCGGAACCCTAACCGGATCTCTACCCCTCGCCTCAACATAACCCTAACCCTAGGTCCAATCGGAACCCTAACCGGATCTCTACCCCTCGCCCTCAACTTAACCCTAACCCTTGGTCCAATCGGAACCGTAACCTAATATCTAACACTAGCCCTCAACATAACCCTAACCCTAGGTAATATCGGAACCCTAACCGGATCTCTAACCCTAGCTCTCAACATAACCCTAACCCTAGGTCCAATCGGAACCCTAACCGGATCTCTAACCCTAGCCCTCAACATAGCCTAACCCTAGGTCTAATCGGAACCCTAACCGGATTTCTAACCCTAGCCTTCAACATAACCCTAACCCTAGGTCCAATCGGAACCCTAACCGGATCTGTATACCTAGCCCTCAACATAACCCTAACCCTAGGTCCAATAGGAACCCTAACAGGATCTCTACCCATCGCCCTCAACATAACCCTAACCCCAGGTCCAATCGCAACCCTAACCGGATCTCTAAACCTAGCCCTCAACATAACCCTAAGCCTAGGTCCAATCGCAACCCTAACCGGATTTCTAACCATAGCCCTCAACATAACCCTAACCCTAGGTTCAATTGGAACGCTAACCGGATCTCTAACCCTAGCCCTCAACATAACCCTAACCCTAGGTTCAATCGGATCCCTAACCGGATCTCTAACGCTAGCCCTCAAAATAACCCTAACCCTAGGTCCAATCGGAACCCTAACCAGATCTGTATACCTAGCCCTCAACATAACCCTAACCCTAGGTTCAATCGGATCCCTAACCGGATCTCTAACCCTAGCCCTCAACATAGCCTAACCCTAGGTCTAATCGGAACCCTAACCGGATTTCTAACCCTAGCCTTCAACATAACCCTAACCCTAGGTCCAATCGGAACCCTAAACGGATATCTAACCCTAGCCCTCAACATAACCAAAACCCTAGGTACAATCGGAACCCTAACAGGAACTCTACCCTCGCCCTCAACATAACGCTAACCCTAGGTCCAATCGGACCCCTAACCGTATCTCTAACCCTAGCCCTCAATATAACCATAACCCTAGGTCCAATCGGAACCCTAATCGGATCTCTAAACTTAGCCCTCAACAGAACACTACCCCTTCGTCCAATCGGAACCCTAACCGGATCTCTAACCCTAGCCCTCAACATAACCCTAACCGTAGGTCCAATCGGAACCCTAACCGGATCTGTGTACCTAGCCCTCAACATAACCCTAACCCTAGGTCCAATCGGAACCCTAACCGGATCTCTACCCCTCGCCCTCAACATAACCCTAACCCTAGGTCCATTCGGAACCCTAACCGCATCTCTATCCCTAGCCCTCAACATAACCATAACCCTAGGTCCAATCGGAACCCTAAACGGATATCTAACCCTAGCCCTCAACATAACCATAACCCTAGGTCCAATCGAAACCCTAAACGGATATCTAACCCTACCCCTCAACATAACCCTAACCCTAGGTCCAATCGGAACCCTAACCGGATATCTAACCCTAGCCCTCTACATAACCCTAACCCTAGGTCCAATCGGAACCCTAACCGGATCTCTACCCCTCGCCCTCAACATAACCCTAACCCTTGGTCCAATCGGAACCCTAACCGGATCTCTACCCCTCGCCTCAACATAACCCTAACCCTAGGTCCAATCGGAACCCTAACCGGATCTCTACCCCTCGCCCTCAACATAACCCTAACCCTTGGTCCAATTTGAACCCTAACCGGATATCTAACACTAGCCCTCAACATAACCCTAACCCTAGGTAATATCGGAACCCTAACCGGATCTCTAACCCTAGCTCTCAACATAACCCTAACCCTAGGTCCAATCGGAACCCTAACCGGATCTCTAACCCTAGCCCTCAACATAGCCTAACCCTAGGTCTAATCGGAACCCTAACCGCATTTCTAACCCTAGCCTTCAACATAACCCTAACCCTAGGTCCAATCGGAACCCTAACCGGATCTGTAAACCTAGCCCTCAACATAACCCTAACCCTAGGTCCAATCGGAACCCTAACCGGATCTCTAACCCTAGCCCTCAACATAACCATAACCTAGGTCCAATCGGAACCCTAAACGAATATCTAACCCTAACCCTCAACATAAACCTAACCCTAGGTCTAATCGGAACACTAAACGGATATCTAACCCTAGCCCTCAACATAACCCTAACCCTAGGTCCAATCGGAACCCTAACAGGATCTCTACCCCTCGCCCTCAACATAACCCTAACCCTAGGTCCAATCGCAACCCTAACCGGATCTCTACCCCTAGCCCTCAACATAACCCTAACCCTAGGTCCAATCGGAACGCTAACCGGATCTCTAACTCTAGCCCTCAACATAACCCTAACCCTAGGTTCAATCGGATCCCTAACCGGATCTCTAACGCTAGCCTTCAACATAACCCTAACCCTAGGTCCAATCGGAACCCTAACCGGATATCTACCCCTCGCCTCAACAGAACCCTAACCCTAGGTCCAATCGGAACCCTAACCGGATCTCTACCCCTCGCCCTCAACATAACCCTAACCCTTGGTCCAATCGGAACCCTAACCGGATATCTAACACTAGCCCTCAACATAACCCTAACCCTAGGTCCAATCGGAACCTTGACCGGTT
This sequence comes from Miniopterus natalensis, assembly GCF_054644295.1. Classification (NCBI taxonomy): domain Eukaryota; kingdom Metazoa; phylum Chordata; class Mammalia; order Chiroptera; family Miniopteridae; genus Miniopterus; species Miniopterus natalensis. The sequence continues at coordinate 1,064,149 of NC_142092.1, forward strand.
CTCTAACACTAGCTCTCAACATAACCCTAACCCTAGGTCCAATCGGAACACTAACCGGATCTCTAACCCTATCCCTCTACATAACCCTAACCCTAGTTCCAATCGGAACCCTAACAGGATCTCTAACCCTGCCCGCAACATAACCCTAACCCTAGGTCCAATCGGAACCCTAACCGGATATCTAACACTAGCCCTCAACATAACCCTAACCCTAGGTAATATCGGAACCCTAACCGGATCTCTAACCCTAGCCCTCAACATAGCCTAACCCTAGGTCTAATCGGAACCCTAACCGGATTTCTAACCCTAGCCTTCAACATAACCCTAACCCTAGGTCCAATCGGAACCCTAACCGGATCTGTATACCTAGCCCTCAACATAACCCTAACCCTAGGTCCAATCGGAACCCTAACCGGATCTCTAACCCTAGCTCTTAACATAACCCTAACCCTAGGTCCAATCGGACCCTAACCAGATCTCTAACCCTAGCCCTCAACATAACCATAACCTAGGTCCAATCGGAACCCTAAACGAATATCTCCTCCTAACCCTCAACATAACCCTAACCCTAGGTCTAATCGGAACCCTAAACGGATATCTAACCCTAGCCCTCAACATAACCCTAACCCTAGGTCCAATCGGAACCCTAACCGGATCTGTATACCTAGCCCTCAACATAACACTAACCCTAGGTCCAATCGGAACCCTAACCGGATCTCTAACCCTAGCTCTCAACATAACCCTAACCCTAGGTCCAATCGGAACCCTAACCAGATCTCTAACCCTAGCCCTCAACATAACCATAACCTAGGTCCAATCGGAACCCTAAACGAATATCTAACCCTAACCCTCAACAGAACCCTAACCCTAGGTCTAATCGGAACCCTAAACGGATATCTAACCCTAGCCCTCAACATAACCCTATCCCTAGGTCCAATCGGAACCCTAACAGGATCTCTACCCCTCGCCCTCAACATAACCCTAACCCTAGGTCCAATTGCAACCCTAACCGGATCTCTAACCCTAGCCCTCAACATAACCCTAAGCCTAGGTCCAATCGCAACCCTAACCGGATTTCTAACCCTAGCCCTCAACATAACCCTAACCCTAGGTCCAATCGGAACCCTAACCCGATCTCTAACCCTAGCCCTCAACATAACCCTAACCCTAGGTTCAATCGGATCCCTAACCGGATCTCTAAAGCTAGCCCTCAACATAACCCTAACCCTAGGTCCAATCGGAACCCTAAACGGATCTGTATACCTAGCCCTCAACATAACCCTAACCGTAGGTCCAATCGGAACCCTAACCGGATCTCTAACCCTAGCCCTCAACATAACCCTAACCTTAGGTCCAATCGGAACCCTAACCGGATCTCTACCCCTCGCCCTCAACATAACCCTAACCCGAGGTCCAATCGGAACCCTAACCGGATCTCTACCCCTCGCCCTCAACATAAACCTAAACCTTGCTCCAATCGGAACTCTAACCGGATATCTAACACTAGCCCTCAAGATAACCCTAACCCTAGGTCCAATCGGAACCCTAACCGGATCTCTAACCCTCGGCCTCCACATAACCCTAACCCTAGGTCCATTCGGAACCCTAACCGGATCTCTAACCCTAGCCCTCAACATAACCCTAACCCTAGGTCCAATCGGAACCCTAAACGGAAATCTAACCCTAGCCCTCAACATAACCCTAACCCTAGGTCCAATCGGAACCCTAAACGGATATCTAACCCTAGCCCTCAACATAACCAAAACCCTAGGTACAATCGGAACCCTAACAGGAACTCTACCTTCGCTCTCAACATAACGCTAACCCTAGGTCCAATCGGACCCCTAACCGTATCTCTAACCCTAGCCCTCAATATAACCATAACCCTAGGTCCAATCGGAACCCTAATCGGATCTCTAAACTTAGCCCTCAACAGAACACTACCCCTACGTCCAATCGGAACCTTAACCGGATCTCTAACCCTAGCCCTCAACATAACCCTAACCCTAGGTCCAGTCGGAACCCTAAACGGATATCTAAACCTAGCCCTCAACAAAACCCTAACCCTTGGTCCAATCGGAACCCTAACCGGATCTCTACCCCTCGCCTCAACATAACCCGAACCCTAGGTCCAATCGGAACCCTAACCGGATCTCTACCCCTCGCCCTCAACTTAACCCTAACCCTTGGTCCAATCGGAACCCTAACCGGATATCTAACACTAGCCCTCAACATAACCCTAACCCTAGGTAATATCGGAACCCTAACCGGATCTCTAACCCTAGCTCTCAACATAACCCTAACCCTAGGTCCAATCGGAACCCTAACCGGATCTCTAACCCTAGCCCTCAACATAGCCTAACCCAAGGTCTAATCGGAACCCTAACCGGATTTCTAACCCTAGCCTTCAACATAACCCTAACCCTAGGTTCAATCGGAACCCTAACCGGATCTGTATACCTAGCCCTCAACATAACCCTAACCCTAGGTCCAATCGGAACCCTAACAGGATCTCTACCCCTCGCCCTCAACTTATCCCTAACCCTTGGTCCAATCGGAACCCTAACCGGATATCTAACACTAGCCCTCAACATAACCCTAACCCTAGGTAATATCGGAACCCTAACCGGATCTCGAACCCTAGCTCTCAACATAACCCTAACCCTAGGTCCAATCGGAACCCTAACCGGATATCTAACACTAGCCCTCAACATAACCCTAACCCTAGGTAATATCGGAAACCTAACCGGATCTCTAAACCTAGCTCTCAACATAACCCTAACCCTAGGTCCGATCGGAACCCTAACCGGATCTCTAACCCTAGCCCTCAACATAACCCTAACCCTAGGTCCAATCGGAACCCTAACAGGATCTCTACCCGTCGCCCTCAACATAACCCTAACCCTACGTCCAATCGCAACCCTAACCGGATCTCTAACCCTAGCCCTCAACGTAACCCTAAGCCTAGGTCCAATCGCAACCCTAACCGGATCTCTAACCCTAGCTCTCAACATAACCCTAACCCTAGGTTCAATCGGATCCCTAACCGGATCTCTAACGCTAGCCCTGAACATAACCCTAACCCTAGGTCCAATCGGAACCCTAAACGGATCTGTATACCTAGCCCTCAACATAACCCTAACCCTAGGTCCAATCGGAACCCTAACCGGATCTCTAACCCTAGCCCTCAACATAACCATAACCTAGGTCCACTCGGAACACTAAACGAATATCTAACCCTAACCCTCAACATAACCCTAACCCTAGGTCTAATCGGAACCTTAACCGGATCTCTAACCCTCGCCCTCCACATAACCCTACCCTAGGTCCATTCGGAACCCTAACCGGATCTCTAACCCTAGCCCTCAACATAACCCTAACCCTAGGTCCAATCGGAACCCTAAACGGAAATCTAACCCTAGCCTTCAACATAACCCTAACCCTAGGTCCAATCGGAACCCTAAACGGATATCTAACCCTAGCCCTCAACATAACCAAAACCCTAGGTACAATCGGAACCCTAACAGGAACTCTACCCTCGCCCTCAACATAACGCTAACCCTAGGTCCAATCGGACCCCTAACCGTATTTCTAACCCTAGCCCTCAATATAACCATAACCCTAGGTCCAATCGGAACCCTAATCGGATCTCTAAACTTAGCCCTCAACAGAACACTACCCCTACGTCCAATCGGAACCCTAACCGGATCTCTAACCCTAGCCCTCAACATAACCCTAACCGTAGGTCCAATCGGAACCCTAACCGGATCTCTACCCCTCGCCTCAACATAACCCGAACCCTAGGTCCAATCGGAACCCTAACCGGATCTCTACCCCTCGCCCTCAACTTAACCCTAACCCTTGGTCCAATCGGAACCGTAACCTAATATCTAACACTAGCCCTCAACATAACCCTAACCCTAGGTAATATCGGAACCCTAACCGGATCTCTAACCCTAGCTCTCAACATAACCCTAACCCTAGGTCCAATCGGAACCCTAACCGGATCTCTAACCCTAGCCCTCAACATAGCCTAACCCTAGGTCTAATCGGAACCCTAACCGGATTTCTAACCCTAGCCTTCAACATAACCCTAACCCTAGGTCCAATCGGAACCCTAACCGGATCTGTATACCTAGCCCTCAACATAACCCTAACCCTAGGTCCAATAGGAACCCTAACAGGATCTCTACCCATCGCCCTCAACATAACCCTAACCCCAGGTCCAATCGCAACCCTAACCGGATCTCTAAACCTAGCCCTCAACATAACCCTAAGCCTAGGTCCAATCGCAACCCTAACCGGATTTCTAACCATAGCCCTCAACATAACCCTAACCCTAGGTTCAATTGGAACGCTAACCGGATCTCTAACCCTAGCCCTCAACATAACCCTAACCCTAGGTTCAATCGGATCCCTAACCGGATCTCTAACGCTAGCCCTCAACATAACCCTAACCCTAGGTCCAATCGGAACCCTAACCAGATCTGTATACCTAGCCCTCAACATAACCCTAACCCTAGGTTCAATCGGATCCCTAACCGGATCTCTAACCCTAGCCCTCAACATAGCCTAACCCTAGGTCTAATCGGAACCCTAACCGGATTTCTAACCCTAGCCTTCAACATAACCCTAACCCTAGGTCCAATCGGAACCCTAACCGGATCTGTATACCTAGCCCTCAACATAACCGTAAACCTAGGTCCAATCAGAACCCTAACCGGATCTGTATACCTAGCCCTCAACATAACCCTAAACCTATGTCCAATCGGAATCCTAACAGCATCTCTACCCCTCGCCCTCAACATAATCCTAACCCTAGGTCCAATTGGAACCCTAACCCGATCTCTAAACCTAGCCCTCAACATAGCCCTAACCGTAGGTCCAATCGGAACCCTAACCGAATCTCTAACCCTAGCCCTCAACATAACCCTAACCCTGGGTCCAATCGGAACCCTAAGCGGATCTGTGTACCTAGCCCTAAACATAACCCTAACCCTTGGTCCAATCGGAACCGCAACCGGATCTCTAACCCTAGCCCTCAACATAACCCTAACCCTAGGTCCAATCGGAACCCTAAACGGATCTGTATACCTAGCCCTCAACATAACACTAACACTAGGTCCAATCGGAACCCTAACCGGATCTGTATACCTAGCCCTCAACATAACCCTAACCCTAGGTCCAATCGGAAGCCTAACCGGATCTCTAACCCTAGCCCTCATCATAACCCTAACACTAGGTCCAATCGGAACCCTAACGGGATTTCTAACCCTAGCCTTCAACATAACCCTAACCCTAGGTCCAATCGGAACCCTAACCGGATCTGTTTACCTAGCCCTCAACATAACCCTAAACCTATGTCCAATCGGAATCCTAACAGGATCTCTACCCCTCGCCCTCAACATAACCCTAACCCTAGGTCCAATCGGAACCCTAACCGGATCTCTAACCCTAGCCCTCAACATAACCATAACCTAGGTCCAATCGGAACAGTAAACGAATATCTAACCCTAACCCTCAACATAACCCTAACCCTAGGTCTAATCGGAACCCTAACCGGATCTCTAAACCTCGCCCTCCACATAACCCTAACCCTAGGTCCATTCGGAACCCTAACCGGATCTCTAACCCTAGCCCTCAACATAACCCTAACCCTAGGTCCAATCGGAACCCTAAACGGAAATCTAACCCTAGCCCTCAACATAACCCTAACCCTAGGTCCAATCGGAACCCTAAACGGATATCTAACCCTAGCCCTCAACATAACCAAAACCCTAGGTACAATCGGAACCCTAACAGGAACTCTACCCTCGCCCTCAACATAACGCTAACCCTAGGTCCAATCGGACCCCTAACCGTATCTCTAACCCTAGCCCTCAATATAACCATAACCCTAGGTCCAATCGGAACCCTAATCGGATCTCTAAACTTAGCCCTCAACAGAACACTACCCCTTCGTCCAATCGGAACCCTAACCGGATCTCTAACCCTAGCCCTCAACATAACCCTAACCGTAGGTCCAATCGGAACCCTAACCGGATCTGTGTACCTAGCCCTCAACATAACCCTAACCCTAGGTCCAATCGGAACCCTAACCGGATCTCTACCCCTCGCCCTCAACATAACCCTAACCCTAGGTCCATTCGGAACCCTAACCGCATCTCTATACCTAGCCCTCAACATAACCATAACCCTAGGTCCAATCGGAACCCTAAACGGATATCTAACCCTAGCCCTCAACATAACCATAACCCTAGGTCCAATCGAAACCCTAAACGGATATCTAACCCTACCCCTCAACATAACCCTAACCCTAGGTCCAATCGGAACCCTAACCGGATATCTAACCCTAGCCCTCTACATAACCCTAACCCTAGGTCCAATCGGAACCCTAACCGGATCTCTACCCCTCGCCCTCAACATAACCCTAACCCTTGGTCCAATCGGAACCCTAACCGGATCTCTATCCCTCGCCTCAACATAACCCTAACCCTAGGTCCAATCGGAACCCTAACCGGATCTCTACCCCTCGCCCTCAACATAACCCTAACCCTTGGTCCAATTTGAACCCTAACCGGATATCTAACACTAGCCCTCAACATAACCCTAACCCTAGGTAATATCGGAACCCTAACCGGATCTCTAACCCTAGCTCTCAACATAACCCTAACCCTAGGTCCAATCGGAACCCTAACCGGATCTCTAACCCTAGCCCTCAACATAGCCTAACCCTAGGTCTAATCGGAACCCTAACCGCATTTCTAACCCTAGCCTTCAACATAACCCTAACCCTAGGTCCAATCGGAACCCTAACCGGATCTGTATACCTAGCCCTCAACATAACCCTAACCCTAGGTCCAATCGGAACCCTAACCGGATCTCTAACCCTAGCCCTCAACATAACCATAACCTAGGTCCAATCGGAACCCTAAACGAATATCTAACCCTAACCCTCAACATAAACCTAACCCTAGGTCTAATCGGAACACTAAACGGATATCTAACCCTAGCCCTCAACATAACCCTAACCCTAGGTCCAATCGGAACCCTAACAGGATCTCTACCCCTCGCCCTCAACATAACCCTAACCCTAGGTCCAATCGCAACCCTAACCGGATCTCTACCCCTAGCCCTCAACATAACCCTAACCCTAGGTCCAATCGGAACGCTAACCGGATCTCTAACTCTAGCCCTCAACATAACCCTAACCCTAGGTTCAATCGGATCCCTAACCGGATCTCTAACGCTAGCCTTCAACATAACCCTAACCCTAGGTCCAATCGGAACCCTAACCGGATATCTACCCCTCGCCTCAACATAACCCTAACCCTAGGTCCAATCGGAACCCTAACCGGATCTCTACCCCTCGCCCTCAACATAACCCTAACCCTTGGTCCAATCGGAACCCTAACCGGATATCTAACACTAGCCCTCAACATAACCCTAACCCTAGGTCCAATCGGAACCTTGACCGGTTCTCTAACACTAGCTCTCAACATAACCCTAACCCTAGGTCCAATCGGAACACTAACCGGATCTCTAACCCTATCCCTCTACATAACCCTAACCCTAGTTCCAATCGGAACCCTAACAGGATCTCTAACCCTGCCCGCAACATAACCCTAACCCTAGGTCCAATCGGAACCCTAACCGGATATCTAACACTAGCCCTCAACATAACCCTAACCCTAGGTAATATCGGAACCCTAACCGGATCTCTAACCCTAGCCCTCAACATAGCCTAACCCTAGGTCTAATCGGAACCCTAACCGGATTTCTAACCCTAGCCTTCAACATAACCCTAACCCTAGGTCCAATCGGAACCCTAACCGGATCTGTATACCTAGCCCTCAACATAACCCTAACCCTAGGTCCAATCGGAACCCTAACCGGATCTCTAACCCTAGCTCTTAACATAACCCTAACCCTAGGTCCAATCGGACCCTAACCAGATCTCTAACCCTAGCCCTCAACATAACCATAACCTAGGTCCAATCGGAACCCTAAACGAATATCTCCTCCTAACCCTCAACATAACCCTAACCCTAGGTCTAATCGGAACCCTAAACGGATATCTAACCCTAGCCCTCAACATAACCCTAACCCTAGGTCCAATCGGAACCCTAACCGGATCTGTATACCTAGCCCTCAACATAACACTAACCCTAGGTCCAATCGGAACCCTAACCGGATCTCTAACCCTAGCTCTCAACATAACCCTAACCCTAGGTCCAATCGGAACCCTAACCAGATCTCTAACCCTAGCCCTCAACATAACCATAACCTAGGTCCAATCGGAACCCTAAACGAATATCTAACCCTAACCCTCAACAGAACCCTAACCCTAGGTCTAATCGGAACCCTAAACTGATATCTAACCCTAGCCCTCAACATAACCCTATCCCTAGGTCCAATCGGAACCCTAACAGGATCTCTACCCCTCGCCCTCAACATAACCCTAACCCTAGGTCCAATTGCAACCCTAACCGGATCTCTAACCCTAGCCCTCAACATAACCCTAAGCCTAGGTCCAATCGCAACCCTAACCGGATTTCTAACCCTAGCCCTCAACATAACCCTAACCCTAGGTCCAATCGGAACCCTAACCCGATCTCTAACCCTAGCCCTCAACATAACCCTAACCCTAGGTTCAATCGGATCCCTAACCGGATCTCTAAAGCTAGCCCTCAACATAACCCTAACCCTAGGTCCAATCGGAACCCTAAACGGATCTGTATACCTAGCCCTCAACATAACCCTAACCGTAGGTCCAATCGGAACCCTAACCGGATCTCTAACCCTAGCCCTCAACATAACCCTAACCTTAGGTCCAATCGGAACCCTAACCGGATCTCTACCCCTCGCCCTCAATATAACCCTAACCCGAGGTCCAATCGGAACCCTAACCGGATCTCTACCCCTCGCCCTCAACATAAACCTAAACCTTGCTCCAATCGGAACTCTAACCGGATATCTAACACTAGCCCTCAAGATAACCCTAACCCTAGGTCCAATCGGAACCCTAACCGGATCTCTAACCCTCGGCCTCCACATAACCCTAACCCTAGGTCCATTCGGAACCCTAACCGGATCTCTAACCCTAGCCCTCAACATAACCCTAACCCTAGGTCCAATCGGAACCCTAAACGGAAATCTAACCCTAGCCCTCAACATAACCCTAACCCTAGGTCCAATCGGAACCCTAAACGGATATCTAACCCTAGCCCTCAACATAACCAAAACCCTAGGTACAATCGGAACCCTAACAGGAACTCTACCTTCGCTCTCAACATAACGCTAACCCTAGGTCCAATCGGACCCCTAACCGTATCTCTAACCCTAGCCCTCAATATAACCATAACCCTAGGTCCAATCGGAACCCTAATCGGATCTCTAAACTTAGCCCTCAACAGAACACTACCCCTACGTCCAATCGGAACCTTAACCGGATCTCTAACCCTAGCCCTCAACATAACCCTAACCCTAGGTCCAGTCGGAACCCTAAACGGATATCTAACCCTAGCCCTCAACAAAACCCTAACCCTTGGTCCAATCGGAACCCTAACCGGATCTCTACCCCTCGCCTCAACATAACCCGAACCCTAGGTCCAATCGGAACCCTAACCGGATCTCTACCCCTCGCCCTCAACTTAACCCTAACCCTTGGTCCAATCGGAACCCTAACCGGATATCTAACACTAGCCCTCAACATAACCCTAACCCTAGGTAATATCGGAACCCTAACCGGATCTCTAACCCTAGCTCTCAACATAACCCTAACCCTAGGTCCAATCGGAACCCTAACCGGATCTCTAACCCTAGCCCTCAACATAGCCTAACCCAAGGTCTAATCGGAACCCTAACCGGATTTCTAACCCTAGCCTTCAACATAACCCTAACCCTAGGTTCAATCGGAACCCTAACCGGATCTGTATACCTAGCCCTCAACATAACCCTAACCCTAGGTCCAATCGGAACCCTAACAGGATCTCTACCCCTCGCCCTCAACTTATCCCTAACCCTTGGTCCAATCGGAACCCTAACCGGATATCTAACACTAGCCCTCAACATAACCCTAACCCTAGGTAATATCGGAACCCTAACCGGATCTCGAACCCTAGCTCTCAACATAACCCTAACCCTAGGTCCAATCGGAACCCTAACCGGATATCTAACACTAGCCCTCAACATAACCCTAACCCTAGGTAATATCGGAAACCTAACCGGATCTCTAAACCTAGCTCTCAACATAACCCTAACCCTAGGTCCGATCGGAACCCTAACCGGATCTCTAACCCTAGCCCTCAACATAACCCTAACCCTAGGTCCAATCGGAACCCTAACAGGATCTCTACCCGTCGCCCTCAACATAACCCTAACCCTAGGTCCAATCGCAACCCTAACCGGATCTCTAACCCTAGCCCTCAACATAACCCTAAGCCTAGGTCCAATCGCAACCCTAACCGGATCTCTAACCCTAGCTCTCAACATAACCCTAACCCTAGGTTCAATCGGATCCCTAACCGGATCTCTAACGCTAGCCCTGAACATAACCCTAACCCTAGGTCCAATCGGAACCCTAAACGGATCTGTATACCTAGCCCTCAACATAACCCTAACCCTAGGTCCAATCGGAACCCTAACCGGATCTCTAACCCTAGCCCTCAACATAACCATAACCTAGGTCCACTCGGAACACTAAACGAATATCTAACCCTAACCCTCAACATAACCCTAACCCTAGGTCTAATCGGAACCTTAACCGGATCTCTAACCCTCGCCCTCCACATAACCCTACCCTAGGTCCATTCGGAACCCTAACCGGATCTCTAACCCTAGCCCTCAACATAACCCTAACCCTAGGTCCAATCGGAACCCTAAACGGAAATCTAACCCTAGCCTTCAACATAACCCTAACCCTAGGTCCAATCGGAACCCTAAACGGATATCTAACCCTAGCCCTCAACATAACCAAAACCCTAGGTACAATCGGAACCCTAACAGGAACTCTACCCTCGCCCTCAACATAACGCTAACCCTAGGTCCAATCGGACCCCTAACCGTATTTCTAACCCTAGCCCTCAATATAACCATAACCCTAGGTCCAATCGGAACCCTAATCGGATCTCTAAACTTAGCCCTCAACAGAACACTACCCCTACGTCCAATCGGAACCCTAACCGGATCTCTAACCCTAGCCCTCAACATAACCCTAACCGTAGGTCCAATCGGAACCCTAACCGGATCTCTACCCCTCGCCTCAACATAACCCGAACCCTAGGTCCAATCGGAACCCTAACCGGATCTCTACCCCTCGCCCTCAACTTAACCCTAACCCTTGGTCCAATCGGAACCCTAACCGGATATCTAACACTAGCCCTCAACATAACCCTAACCCTAGGTAATATCGGAACCCTAACCGGATCTCTAACCCTAGCTCTCAACATAACCCTAACCCTAGGTCCAATCGGAACCCTAACCGGATCTCTAACCCTAGCCCTCAACATAGCCTAACCCAAGGTCTAATCGGAACCCTAACCGGATTTCTAACCCTAGCCTTCAACATAACCCTAACCCTAGGTTCAATCGGAACCCTAACCGGATCTGTATACCTAGCCCTCAACATAACCCTAACCCTAGGTCCAATCGGAACCCTAACAGGATCTCTACCCCTCGCCCTCAACTTATCCCTAACCCTTGGTCCAATCGGAACCCTAACCGGATATCTAACACTAGCCCTCAACATAACCCTAACCCTAGGTCATATCGGAACCCTAACCGGATCTCGAACCCTAGCTCTCAACATAACCCTAACCCTAGGTCCAATCGGAACCCTAACCGGATATCTAACACTAGCCCTCAACATAACCCTAACCCTAGGTAATATCGGAAACCTAACCGGATCTCTAAACCTAGCTCATAACATAACCCTAACCCTAGGTCCGATCGGAACCCTAACCGGATCTCTAACCCTAGCCCTCAACATAACCCTAACCCTAGGTCCAATCGGAACCCTAACAGGATCTCTACCCGTCGCCCTCAACATAACCCTAACCCTAGGTCCAATCGCAACCCTAACCGGATCTCTAACCCTAGCCCTCAACATAACCCTAAGCCTAGGTCCAATCGCAACCCTAACCGGATCTCTAACCCTAGCTCTCAACATAACCCTAACCCTAGGTTCAATCGGATCCCTAACCGGATCTCTAACGCTAGCCCTGAACATAACCCTAACCCTAGGTCCAATCGGAACCCTAAACGGATCTGTATACCTAGCCCTCAACATAACCCTAACCCTAGGTCCAATCGGAACCCTAACCGGATCTCTAACCCTAGCCCTCAACATAACCATAACCTAGGTCCACTCGGAACACTAAACGAATATCTAACCCTAACCCTCAACATAACCCTAACCCTAGGTCTAATCGGAACCTTAACCGGATCTCTAACCCTCGCCCTCCACATAACCCTACCCTAGGTCCATTCGGAACCCTAACCGGATCTCTAACCCTAGCCCTCAACATAACCCTAACCCTAGGTCCAATCGGAACCCTAAACGGAAATCTAACCCTAGCCTTCAACATAACCCTAACCCTAGGTCCAATCGGAACCCTAAACGGATATCTAACCCTAGCCCTCAACATAACCAAAACCCTAGGTACAATCGGAACCCTAACAGGAACTCTACCCTCGCCCTCAACATAACGCTAACCCTAGGTCCAATCGGACCCCTAACCGTATTTCTAACCCTAGCCCTCAATATAACCATAACCCTAGGTCCAATCGGAACCCTAATCGGATCTCTAAACTTAGCCCTCAACAGAACACTACCCCTACGTCCAATCGGAACCCTAACCGGATCTCTAACCCTAGCCCTCAACATAACCCTAACCGTAGGTCCAATCGGAACCCTAACCGGATCTGTGTACCTAGCCCTCAACATAACCCTAACCCTAGGTCCAATCGGAACCCTAACCGGATCTCTACCCCTCGCCCTCAACATAACCCTAACCCTAGGTCCATTCGGAACCCTAACCGCATCTCTATCCCTAGCCCTCAACATAACCCTAACCCTAGGTCCAATCGGAACCCTAAACGGATATCTAACCCTAGCCCTCAACATAACCCTAACCCTAGGTCCAATCGGAACCCTAACCGGATCTCTACCCCTCGCCCTCAACATAACCCTAACCCTTGGTCCAATCGGAACCCTAACCGGATCTCTACCCCTCGCCTCAACATAACCCTAACCCTAGGTCCAATCGGAACCCTAACCGGATATCTAACACTAGCCCTCAACATAACCCTAACCCTAGGTAATATCGGAACCCTAACCGGATCTCTAACCCTAGCTCTCAACATAACCCTAACCCTAGGTCCAATCGGAACACTAACCGGAACTCTAACCCTAGCCCTCAACATAGCCTAACCCTAGGTGTAATCGGAACCCTAACCGGATTTCTAACCCTAGCCTTCAACATAACCCTAACCCTAGGTCCAATCGGAACCCTAACCGGATCTGTATACCTAGCCCTCAACATAACCCTAACCCTAGGTCCAATCGGAACCCTAACCGGATCTCTAACCCTAGCCCTCAACATAACCATAACCTAGGTCCAATCGGAACCCTAAACGAATATCTAACCCTAACCCTCAACATAACCCTAACCCTAGGTCTAATCGGAACACTAAACGGATATCTAACCCTAGCCCTCAACATAACCCTAACCCTAGGTCCAATCGGAACCCTAACAGGATCTCTACCCCTCGCCCTCAACATAACCCTAACCCTGGGTCCAATCGCAACCCTAACGGGATCTCTAAACCTAGCCCTCAACATAACCCTACGCCTAGGTCCAATCGCAACCCTAACCGGATTTCTAACCCTAGCCCTCAACATAACCCTAACCCTAGGTCCAATCGGAACGCTAACCGGATCTCTAACTCTAGCCCTCAACATAACCCTAACCCTAGGTTCAATCGGATCCCTAACCGGATCTCTAACGCTAGCCTTCAACATAACCCTAACCCTAGGTCCAATCGGAACCCTAACCGGATATCTACCCCTCGCCTCAACATAACCCTAACCCTAGGTCCAATCGGAACCCTAACCGGATCTCTACCCCTCGCCCTCAACATAACCCTAACCCTAGGTCCAATCGGAACCCTAACCGGATCTCTACCCCTCGCCCTCAACATAACCCTAACCCTTGGTCCAATCGGAAACCTAACCGGATATCTAACACTAGCCCTCAACATAACCCTAACCCTAGGTCCAATCGGAACCTTAACCGGATCTCTATCCCTAGCCCTCAAAATAACCATAACCTAGGTCCAATCGGAACACTAAACGAATATCTAACCCTAACCCTCAACATAACCCTAACCCTAGGTCCAATCGGAACCCTAACCGGATCTCTAACCCTAGCCCTCAACATAACCATAACCTAGGTCCAATCGGAACACTAAACGAATATCTAACCCTAACCCTCAACATAACCCTAACCCTAGGTCCAATCGTAACCCTAACCGGATCTCTAACCCTAGCCCTCAACATAACCCTAACCCTACGTCCAATCGTAACCCTAACCGGATCTCTAACCCTAGCCCTCAACATAACCCTAACCGTAGGTCCAATCGGAACCCTAACCGGATCTGTGTACCTAGCCCTCAACATAACCCTAACCCTAGGTCCAATCGGAACCCTAACCGGATCTCTACCCCTCGCCCTCAACATAACCCTAACCCTAGGTCCATTCGGAACCCTAACCGCATCTCTATCCCTAGCCCTCAACATAACCCTAACCCTAGGTCCAATCGGAACCCTAAACGGATATCTAACCCTAGCCCTCAACATAACCCTAACCCTAGGTCCAATCGGAACCCTAACCGGATCTCTACCCCTCGCCCTCAACATAACCCTAACCCTTGGTCCAATCGGAACCCTAACCGGATCTCTACCCCTCGCCTCAACATAACCCTAACCCTAGGTCCAATCGGAACCCTAACCGGATATCTAACACTAGCCCTCAACATAACCCTAACCCTAGGTAATATCGGAACCCTAACCGGATCTCTAACCCTAGCTCTCAACATAACCCTAACCCTAGGTCCAATCGGAACACTAACCGGAACTCTAACCCTAGCCCTCAACATAGCCTAACCCTAGGTCTAATCGGAACCCTAACCGGATTTCTAACCCTAGCCTTCAACATAACCCTAACCCTAGGTCCAATCGGAACCCTAACCGGATCTGTATACCTAGCCCTCAACATAACCCTAACCCTAGGTCCAATCGGAACCCTAACCGGATCTCTAACCCTAGCCCTCAACATAACCATAACCTAGGTCCAATCGGAACCCTAAACGAATATCTAACCCTAACCCTCAACATAACCCTAACCCTAGGTCTAATCGGAACACTAAACGGATATCTAACCCTAGCCCTCAACATAACCCTAACCCTAGGTCCAATCGGAACCCTAACAGGATCTCTACCCCTCGCCCTCAACATAACCCTAACCCTGGGTCCAATCGCAACCCTAACGGGATCTCTAAACCTAGCCCTCAACATAACCCTACGCCTAGGTCCAATCGCAACCCTAACCGGATTTCTAACCCTAGCCCTCAACATAACCCTAACCCTAGGTCCAATCGGAACGCTAACCGGATCTCTAACTCTAGCCCTCAACATAACCCTAACCCTAGGTTCAATCGGATCCCTAACCGGATCTCTAACGCTAGCCTTCAACATAACCCTAACCCTAGGTCCAATCGGAACCCTAACCGGATATCTACCCCTCGCCTCAACATAACCCTAACCCTAGGTCCAATCGGAACCCTAACCGGATCTCTACCCCTCGCCCTCAACATAACCCTAACCCTAGGTCCAATCGGAACCCTAACCGGATCTCTACCCCTCGCCCTCAACATAACCCTAACCCTTGGTCCAATCGGAAACCTAACCGGATATCTAACACTAGCCCTCAACATAACCCTAACCCTAGGTCCAATCGGAACCTTAACCGGATCTCTATCCCTAGCCCTCAACATAACCATAACCTAGGTCCAATCGGAACACTAAACGAATATCTAACCCTAACCCTCAACATAACCCTAACCCTAGGTCCAATCGGAACCCTAACCGGATCTCTAACCCTAGCCCTCAACATAACCATAACCTAGGTCCAATCGGAACACTAAACGAATATCTAACCCTAACCCTCAACATAACCCTAACCCTAGGTCTAATCGGAACCCTAACCGGATCTCTAACCCTCGCCCTCCACATAACCCTAACCCTAGGTCCATTCGGAACCCTAACCGGATCTCTAACCCTAGCCCTCAACATAACCCTAACCCTAGGTCCAATCGGAACCCAAAACGGAAATCTAACCCTAGCCCTCAACATAACCCTAACCCTAGGTCCAATCGGACCCCTAACCGTATCTCTAACCCTAGCCCTCAATATAACCATAACCCTAGGTCCAATCGGAACCCTAATCGGATCTCTAAACTTAGCCCTCAACAGAACACTACCCCTACGTCCAATCGGAACCCTAACCGGATCTCTAACCCTAGCCCTCAACATAACCCTAACCGTAGGTCCAATCGGAACCCTAACCGGATCTGTGTACCTAGCCCTCAACATAACCCTAACCCTAGGTCCAATCGGAACCCTAACCGGATCTCTAAACCTCGCCCTCAACATAACCCTAACTCTAGGTTCATTCGGAACCCTAACCGCATCTCTATCCCTAGCCCTCAACATAACCATAACCCTAGGTCCAATCGGAACCCTAAACGGATATCTAACCCTAGCCCTCAACATAACCATAACCCTAGGTCCAATCGGAACCCTAAACGGATATCTAACCCTAGCCCTCAACATAACCCTAACCCTAGGTCCAATCGGAACCCTAACCGGATATCTAACCCTAGCCCTCTACATAACCCTAACCCTAGTTCCAATCGGAACCCTAACAGGATCTCTAACCCTGCCCGCAACATAACCCTAACCCTAGTTCCAATCGGAACCCTAAACGGATATCTAACCCTAGCCCTCAACATAACCCTAACCCTAGGTCCAATCGGAACCCTAACCGGATCTCTACCCCTCGCCCTCAACATAACCCTAACCCTAGGTCCAATCGGAACCCTAACCGGATCTCTAACCCTCGCCCTCAACATAACCCTAACCCCTGGTCCAATCGGAACCCTAACCGGATATCTAACACTAGCCCTCAACATAACCCTAACCCTAGGTAATATCGGAACCCTAAACGGATCTCTAACCCTAGCTCTCAACATAACCCTAACCCTAGGTCCAATCAGAACCCTAACCGGATCTCTAACCCTAGCCCTCAACATAGCCTAACCCTAGGTCTAATCGGAACCCTAACCGGATTTCTAACCCTAGACTTCAACATAACCCTAACCCTAGGTCCAATCGGAACCCTAACAGGATCTGTATACCTAGCCCTCAACATAACCCTAACCCTAGGTCCAATCGGAACCCTAACCGGATCTCTAACCCTAGCCCTCAACATAACCATAACCTAGGTCCAATCGGAACCCTAAACGAATATCTAACCCTAACCCTCAACATAACCCTAACCCTAGGTCTAATCGGAACACTAAACGGATATCTAACCCTAGCCCTCAACATAACCCTAACCCTAGGTCCAATCGGAACCCTAACAGGATCTCTACCCCTCGCCCTCCACATAACCCTAACCCTAGGTCCATTCGGAACCCTAACCGGATCTCTACCCCTCGCCCTCAACATAACCCTAACCCTTGGTCCAATCGGAACCCTAACCGGATCTCTACCCCTCGCCTCAACATAACCCTAACCCTAGGTCCAATCGGAACCCTAACCGGATCTCTACCCCTCGCCCTCAACATAACCCTAACCCTTGGTCCAATCGGAACCCTAACCGGATATCTAACACTAGCCCTCAACATAACCCTAACCCTAGGTAATATCGGAACCCTAACCGGATCTCTAACCCTAGCTCTCAACATAACCCTAACCCTAGGTCCAATCAGAACCCTAACCGGATCTCTAACCCTAGCCCTCAACATAGCCTAACCCTAGGTCTAATCGGAACCCTAACCGGATTTCTAACCCTAGACTTCAACATAACCCTAACCCTAGGTCCAATCGGAACCCTAACAGGATCTGTATACCCAGCCCTCAACATAACCCTAACCCTAGGTCCAATCGGAACCCTAACCGGATCTCTAACCCTAGCCCTCAACATAACCATAACCTAGGTCCAATCAGAATCCTAAACGAATATCTAACCCTAACCCTCAACATAACCCTAACCCTAGGTCTAATCGGAACACTAAACGGATATCTAACCCTAGCCCTCAACATAACCCTAACCCTAGGTCCAATCGGAACCCTAACAGGATCTCTACCCCTCGCCCTCAACATAACCCTAACCCTAGGTCCAATCGCAACCCTAACCGGATCTCTAAACCTAGCCCTCAACATAACCCTAAGCCTAGGTCCAATCGCAACCCTAACCGGATTTCTAACCCTAGCAGTCAACATAACATTAACCCTAGGTCCAATCGGAACCTTAACCGGATCTCTAACACTAGCTCTCAACATAACCCTAACCCTAGGTCCAATCGGAACCCTAACAGGATCTCTAACCCTATCCCTCTACATAACCCTAACCCTAGTTCCAATCGGAACCCTAACAGGATCTCTAACCCTGCCCGCAACATAACCCTAACCCTAGGTCCAATCGGAACCCTAACCGGATCTCTAACCCTAGCCCTCAACATAGCCTAACCCTAGGTCTAATCGGAACCCTAACCGGATTTCTAACCCTAGCCTTCAACATAACCCTAACCCTAGGTCCAATCGGAACCCTAACCGGATCTCTAACCCTAACTCTTAACATAACCCTAACCCTAGGTCCAATCGGAACCCTAACCGGATCTCTAACCCTAGCCCTCAACATAACCATAACCTAGGTCCAATCGGAACCCTAAACGAATATCTAATCCTAACCCTCAACATAACCCTAACCCTAGGTCTAATCGGAACCCTAAACGGATATCTAACCCTAGCCCTCAACATAACCCTAACCCTAGGTCCAATCGGAACCCTAACCGGATCTGTATACCTAGCCCTCAACATAACACTAACCCTAGGTCCAATCGGAACCCTAACCGGATCTCTAACCCTAGCTCTAAACATAACCCTAACCCTAGGTCCAATCGGAACCCTAACCGGATCTCTAACCCTAGCCCTCAACATAACCATAACCTAGGTCCAATCGGAACCCTAAACGAATATCTAACCCTAATCCTCAACAGAACCCTAACCCTAGGTCTAATCGGAACCCTAAACGGATATCTAACCCTAGCCCTCAACATAACCCTATCCCTAGGTCCAATCGGAACCCTAACAGGATCTCTACCCCTCGCCCTCAACATAACCCTAACCCTAGGTCCAATCGCAACCCTAACCGGATCTCTAACCCTAGCCCTCAACATAACCCTAAGCCTAGGTCCAATCGCAACCCTAACCGGATTTCTAACCCTAGCCCTCAACATAACCCTAACCCTAGGTCCAATCGGAACGCTAACCGGATCTCTAACCCTAGCCCTCAACATAACCCTAACCCTAGGTTCAATCGGATCCCTAACCGGATCTCTAACGCTAGCCCTCAACATAACCCTAACCCTACGTCCAATCGGAACCCTAAACGGATCTGTATACCTAGCCCTCAACATAACCCTAACCCTAGGTCCAATCGGAACCCTAACCGGATCTCTAACCCTAGCCCTCAACATAACCCTAACCTTAGGTCCAATCGGAACCCTAACCAGATCTCTACCCCTCGCCCTCAACATAACCCTAACCCGAGGTCCAATCGGAACCCTAACCGGATCTCTACCCCTCGCCCTCAACATAAACCTAAACCTTGCTCCAATCGGAACTCTAACCGGATATCTAACACTAGCCCTAAACATAACCCCAACCCTAAGTCCAATCGGAACCCTAACCGGATCTCTAACCCTAGCTCTCAACATAACCCTAACCCTAGGTCCAATCGGAACCTAACCGGATCTCTAACCCTAGCCCTCAACATAACCATAACCTAGGTCCAATCGGAACACTAAACGAATATCTAACCCTAACCCTCAACATAACCCTAACCCTAGGTCTAATCGGAACCCTAACCGGATCTCTAACCCTCGCCCTCCACATAACCCTAACCCTAGGTCCATTCGGAACCCTAACCGGATCTCTAACCCTAGCCCTCAACATAACCCTAACCCTAGGTCCAATCGGAACCCTAAACGGAAATCTAACCCTAGCCCTCAACATAACCCTAACCCTAGGTCCAATCGGAACCCTAAACGGATATCTAACCCTAGCCCTCAACATAACCAAAACCCTAGGTACAATCGGAACCCTAACAGGAACTCTACCTTCGCTCTCAACATAACGCTAACCCTAGGTCCAATCGGACCCCTAACCGTATCTCTAACCCTAGCCCTCAATATAACCATAACCCTAGGTCCAATCGGAACCCTAATCGGATCTCTAAACTTAGCCCTCAACAGAACACTACCCCTACGTCCAATCGGAACCTTAACCGGATCTCTAACCCTAGCCCTCAACATAACCCTAAGCCTAGGTCCAATCGCAACCCTAACCGGATTTCTAACCCTAGCCCTCAACATAACCCTAACCCTAGGTCCAATCGGAACGCTAACCGGATCTCTAACTCTAGCCCTCAACATAACCCTAACCCTAGGTTCAATCGGATCCCTAACCGGATCTCTAACGCTAGCCTTCAACATAACCCTAACCCTAGGTCCAATCGGAACCCTAACCGGATATCTACCCCTCGCCTCAACATAACCCTAACCCTAGGTCCAATCGGAACCCTAACCGGATCTCTACCCCTCGCCCTCAACATAACCCTAACCCTAGGTCCAATCGGAACCCTAACCGGATCTCTACCCCTCGCCCTCAACATAACCCTAACCCTTGGTCCAATCGGAACCCTAACCGGATATCTAACACTAGCCCTCAACATAACCCTAACCCTAGGTCCAATCGGAACCTTAACCGGATCTCTAACACTAGCTCTCAACATAACCCTAACCCTAGGTCCAATCGGAACCCTAACCGGATCTCTAACCCTATCCCTCTACATAACCCTAACCCTAGTTCCAATCGGAACCCTAACAGGATCTCTAACCCTGCCCGCAACATAACCCTAACCCTAGGTCCAATCGGAACCCTAACCGGATATCTAACACTAGCCCTCAACATAACCCTAACCCTAGGTAATATCGGAACCCTAACCGGATCTCTAACCCTAGCTCTCAACATAACCCTAACCCTAGGTCCAATCGGAACCCTAACCGGATCTCTAACCCTAGCCCTCAATATAGCCTAACCCTAGGTCTAATCGGAACCCTAACCGGATTTCTAACCCTAGCCTTCAACATAACCCTAACCCTAGGTCCAATCGGAACCCTAACAGGATCTGTATACCTAGCCCTCAACATAACCCTAACCCTAGGTCCAATCGGAACCCTAACCGGATCTCTAACCCTAGCCCTCAACATAACCATAACCTAGGTCCAATCGGAACCCTAAACGAATATCTAACCCTAACCCTCAACATAACCCTAACCCTAGGTCTAATCGGAACACTAAACGGATATCTAACCCTAGCCCTCAACATAACCCTAACCCTAGGTCCAATCGGAACCCTAACAGGATCTCTACCCCTCGCCCTCAACATAACCCTAACGATAGGTCCAATCGCAACCCTAACCGGATCTCTAAACCTAGCCCTCAACATAACCCTAAGCCTAGGTCCAATCGCAACCCTAACCGGATTTCTAACCCTAGCCCTCAACATAACCCTAACCCTAGGTCCAATCGGAACGCTAACCGGATCTCTAACTCTAGCCCTCAACATAACCCTAACCCTAGGTTCAATCGGATCCCTAACCGGATCTCTAACGCTAGCCTTCAACATAACCCTAACCCTAGGTCCAATCGGAACCCTAACCGGATATCTACCCCTCGCCTCAACATAACCCTAACCCTAGGTCCAATCGGAACCCTAACCGGATCTCTACCCCTCGCCCTCAACATAACCCTAACCCTAGGTCCAATCGGAACCCTAACCGGATCTCTACCCCTCGCCCTCAACATAACCCTAACCCTTGGTCCAATCGGAACCCTAACCGGATATCTAACACTAGCCCTCAACATAACCCTAACCCTAGGTCCAATCGGAACCTTAACCGGATCTCTAACACTAGCTCTCAACATAACCCTAACCCTAGGTCCAATCGGAACCCTAACCGGATCTCTAACCCTATCCCTCTACATAACCCTAACCCTAGTTCCAATCGGAACCCTAACAGGATCTCTAACCCTGCCCGCAACATAACCCTAACCCTAGGTCCAATCGGAACCCTAACCGGATATCTAACACTAGCCCTCAACATAACCCTAACCCTAGGTAATATCGGAACCCTAACCGGATCTCTAACCCTAGCTCTCAACATAACCCTAACCCTAGGTCCAATCGGAACCCTAACCGGATCTCTAACCCTAGCCCTCAACATAGCCTAACCCTAGGTCTAATCGGAACCCTAACCGGATTTCTAACCCTAGCCTTCAACATAACCCTAACCCTAGGTCCAATCGGAACCCTAACCGGATCTGTATACCTAGCCCTCAACATAACCCTAACCCTAGGTCCAATCGGAACCCTAACCGGATCTCTAACCCTAGCTCTCAACATAACCCTAACCCTAGGTCCAATCGGAACCCTAACCGGATCTCTAACCCTAGCCCTCAACATAACCATAACCTAGGTCCAATCGGAACACTAAACGAATATCTAACCCTAACCCTCAACATAACCCTAACCCTAGGTCTAATCGGAACCCTAACCGGATCTCTAACCCTCGCCCTCCACATAACCCTAACCCTAGGTCCATTCGGAACCCTAACCGGATCTCTAACCCTAGCCCTCAACATAACCCTAACCCTAGGTCCAATCGGAACCCTAAACGGAAATCTAACCCTAGCCCTCAACATAACCCTAACCCTAGGTCCAATCGGAACCCTAAACGGATATCTAACCCTAGCCCTCAACATAACCAAAACCCTAGGTACAATCGGAACCCTAACAGGAACTCTACCTTAGCTCTCAACATAACGCTAACCCTAGGTCCAATCGGACCCCTAACCGTATCTCTAACCCTAGCCCTCAATATAACCATAACCCTAGGTCCAATCGGAACCCTAATCGGATCTCTAAATTTAGCCCTCAACAGAACACTACCCCTACGTCCAATCGGAACCTTAACCGGATCTCTAACCCTAGCCCTCAACATAACCCTAACCCTAGGTCCAGTCGGAACCCTAAACGGATATCTAACCCTAGCCCTCAACATAACCCTAACCCTTGGTCCAATCGGAACCCTAACCGGATCTCTACCCCTCGCCTCAACATAACCCGAACCCTAGGTCCAATCGGAACCCTAACCGGATCTCTACCCCTCGCCCTCAACTTAACCCTAACCCTTGGTCCAATCGGAACCCTAACAGGATATCTAACACTAGCCCTCAACATAACCCTAACCCTAGGTAATATCGGAACCCTAACCGGATCTCTAACCCTAGCTCTCAACAAACCCTAACCCTAGGTCCAATCGGAACCCTAACCGGATCTCTAACCCTAGCCCTCAACATAGCCTAACCCTAGGTCTAATCGGAACCCTAACCGGATTTCTAACCCTAGCCTTCAACATAACCCTAACCCTAGGTCCAATCGGAACCCTAACCGGATCTGTATACCTAGCCCTCAACATAACCCTAACCGTAGGTCCAATCGGAACCCTAAACGGATATCTAACCGTAGCCCTCAACATAACCCTAACCCTTGGTCCAATCGGAAGCCTAAACGGATATCTAACCCTAGCCCTCAACCTAACCCTAACCCTAGGTACAATCGGAACCCTAACAGGAACCCTACCCCTCGCCCCCAACATAACCCTAACCCTAGGTCCAATCAGAACCCTAACCGGATCTCTATACCTAGCTCTCAACTTAACCATAACCCTAAGTCCAATCGGAACCCTAACAGGATCTCTAACCCTAGCCCTCAATATAACCGTAACCCTAGGTCCAATGGGAACCCTAATCGGATCTCTAAACTTAGCATTCAACAGAACACTAACTCTACGTCCAATCGGAACCCTAACCGGATCTCTAACCCTAGCCCTCAACATAACCCTAACGATAGGTCTAACCTGATCTGTGTACTTAGCCCTCAACATAACCCTAACCCTAGGTCCAATCGGAACCCTAACCGGATCTCTACCCCTCGCCCTCAACATAACCCTAACCCTAGGTCCAATAGGAATCCTAACCGGAACTCTATCCCTAGCCCTCAACATAACCCTAACCCTAGGTCCAATCGGAACAGTAAACGGATATCTAACCCTAGCCCTCAACATAACCATAACCCTAGGTCCAATCGGAACCCTAACCGGATATCTAACCCTAGCCCTCTACATAACCCTAACCCTAGTTCCAATCGGAACCCTAACAGGATTTCTAATCCAGCCGCAATATAACCCTAACCCTAGGTCCAATTGGAACCCTAAACGGATATCTAACCCTAGCCCTCAACATAACCCTAACCCTAGGTCCAATCGGAACCCTAACCGGATATCTAACCCTAGCCCTCTACATAACCCTAACCCTAGGTCCAATCGGAACCCTAACCGGATATCTAACCTTGCCATCAACATAACCCTAACCCTAGGTCCAATCGGAACCCTAACCGGATCTGTATACCTAGCCCTCAACATAACACTAACCCTAGGTCCAATCGGAACCCTAACCGGATCTGTATACCTAGCCCTCAACATAACCCTAACCCTAGGTCCAATCGGAACCCTAACCGGATCTCTAACCCTAGCCCACAACATAACCCTAACACTAGGTCCAATCGGAACCCTAACAGGATTTCTAACCCTAGCCCTCTACATAACCCTAACCCTAGGTCCTATCGGAACCCTAACCGGATCTGTATACCTAGCCCTCAACATAACCCTAACCCTAGGTCCAATCGGAACCCTAACAGGATCTCTACCCCTCGCCCTCAACCTAACCCTAACCCTAGGTTCAATCGTATCCCTAACCGGATCTCTAACCCTAGCCCTCAACATAACCTTAACCCTAGGTTCAATCGTATCCCTAACCGGATCTCTAACCCTAGCCCTCAACATAACCCTAACCCTAGGTCCAATCGGAACCCTAACCGGATCTCTAATCCTAGCCCTCAACATAACCCTAACCCTAGGTCCAATCAAAACCTTAACTGGACCTCTAACCCTAGCCCTCAATATAACCCTAACCCTAGGTCCAATCGGAACCCTAACCGGATCTCTAACCCTACCTCTCAACATAACCCTAACCCTAGGTCCAATCGGAACCCTAACCGGATCTCTAACCCTAGCACTCAACATAACCCTAACCGGAGGTCCTATCGGAACCCTAACCGGATCTCTAATCCTAGCCCTCAACATAACCCTAACCCTAGGTCCAATCAAAACCTTAACTGGACCTCTAACCCTAGCCCTCAATATAACCCTAACCCTAGGTCCAATCGGAACCCTAACCGGATCTCTAACCCTAGCCCTCAACGTAACCCTAACCCTAGGTCCAATCGGAACAGTAAACGGATATCTAACCCTAGCCCTCAACATAACCCGAACCCTTGGTCCAATCGGAAACCTAACCGGATCTCTAAACCTCGCGCTCAACATAACCCTAATCCTAGGTCCAATCGGAACCCTAACCGGATCTCTACACCTCGCCCTCAACATAACCCTAACCCTAGGTCCAATCGGAACCCTAGCCGGTTCTCTACCCCTCGCCCTCAACATAACCCTAACCCTAGGTCCAATCGGAACCCTAAACGGATATCTAACCCTAGCCCTCTACATAACCCTAACCCTAGTTCCATTCGAAACCCTAACAGGATCTCTAACCCAGCCCGCAACATAATCCTAACCCTAGGTCCAATCGGAACCCTAAACGGATATCTAAACCTAGCCCTCAACTTAACCCTAACCCTGGGTCCAATCGGAACCCTAACCGGATATCTAACCCTAGCCCTCAACATAACCCTAACCCTAGGTCCAATCGGAATCCTAACCGGATCTGTGTACCTAGACCTCAACATAACCCTAACCCTAGGTCCAATTGGAACCCTAACCGGATCTGTATACCTAGCCCTCAACATAACCCTAACCCTAGGTCCAATCGGAACCCTAACAGGATCTCTACCCCTCGCCCTCAACCTAACCCTAACCCTAGGTCCAATCGCAACCCTAACCGGATCTCTAACCCTAGCCCTCAACATAACCCTAATCCTAGGTTCAATCGTATCCCTAACCGGATCTCTAATGCTAGCCATCAACATAACCCTAACCCTAGGTCCAATCGGAACCCTAACCGGATCTGTATACCTAGTCCTCAACATAACCCTAACCCTAGGTCCAATCGGAACCGTAACCGGATCTCTAACCCGAGCACTCAACATAACCCTAACCGGAGGTCCAATCGGAACCCTAACCGGATCTCTAACCCTAGCCCTCAACATAACCCTAACCCTAGGTCCAATCAAAACCCTAACTGGATCCCTAACCCTAGCCCTCAATATAACCCTAAACCTAGGTCCAATCGGAACCCTAACCGGATCTCTAACCCTAGCCCTCAATGTAACCCTAACCCTAAGTCCAATCGGAACAGTAAACGGATATCTAACCCTAGCCCTCAACATAACCCTAACCCTGGGTCCAATCGGAAACCTGACCGGATCTATAACCCTCGCCCTCAACATAACCCTAATCCTAGGTCCAATCGGAACCCTAACCGGATTTCTACACCTCGCCCTCAACATAACCCTAACCCTAGTTCCAATCGGAACCCTAGCCGGTTCTCTACCCCTCGCCGTAAACATAACCCTAACCCTAGGTCCAATCGGAACCCTAACCAGATCTCTAACCCTCGCCCTCAACATAACCCTAACCCTAGGTCCAATCGGAACCCTAACCGGATCTCTAACCCAAGCCCTCAACATAACCCTAACCCTAGGTCCAATCGGAACCCTAAAAGGATATCTAACCCTAGCCCTCAACATAAGCCTAACCCTAGGTCCAATCGGAACCCTAAACGGATATCTAACCCTAGCCCTCAACATAACCCTAACCCTAGGTACAATCGGAACCCTAACAGGAACTCTACCCCTCGCCCTCAACATAACCCTAACCCTAGGTCCAATCAGAACCCTAACCGGATCTCTATCCCTAGCCCTCAACATAATCATAACCCTAGGTCCAATCGGAACCCTAAACGGATATCTAACCCTAGCCCTCAACATAACCCTAACCCTAGGTCCAATCGGAACCCTAACCGGATATCTAACCCTAGCCCTCTACATAACACTAACCCTAGTTTCAATTGGAACCCTAACAGGATCTCTACCCCTCGCCCTCAACATAACCCTAACCAGAGGTCCAATCGGAACCCTAACCGGATCTCTACCCCTCGCCCTCAACATAACCCTAACCCGAGGTCCAATCAGAACCCTAACCGGATCTCTACCACTCGCCCTCAACATAACCCTAAAACTTGGTCCAAACGGAACCCTAACCGGATATCTAACACTAGCCCTCATCATAACCCTAACCCTAGGTCCAATCGGAACCCTAACCAGATCTCTAACCCTAGCTCTCAACATAACCCTAACCCTAGGTCCAATCGGAACCCTAACCGGATCTCTAACGCTAGCCCTCAACAAAACCCTAACCCTAGGTCCAATCGGAACCCTAACCGGATTTCTAACCCTAGCCTTCAACATAACCCTAACCCTAGGTCCAATCGGAAGCCTAACCGGATCTGTATACCTAGCCCTCAACATAACCCTAAACCTAGGTCCACTCGGAACCCTAAACGGATATCTAACCCTAGCCCTCAACATAACCCTAACCCTAGGTCCAATCGGAACCCTAAACGGATATCTAACCCTAGCCCTCAACATAACCCTAACCCTAGGTACAATCGGACACCTAACAGGAACTCTACCCCTCGCCCTCTACATAACCCTAACCCTAGGTCCAATCGGAACCCTAACCGGATCTGTGTACCTAGACCTCAACATAACCCTAACCCTAGGTCCTATCGGAACCCTAACAGGATCTCTACCCCTCGCCCTCAACAAAACCCTAATCCTCGGTCCAATCGGAACCCTAACAAGATCTCTAGCCCTCGCCCTCAACATAACCCTAACCCTTGGTCCAATCGCAACCCTAACCGGATCTCTAACCCTAGCCCTCAACATAACCCTAACCCTAGGTCCAATCGGAACCCTAACCGGATCTGTATAGCTACCCTCAACATAACCCTAACCCTAGGTCCAATCGGAACCCTAACCGGATCTCTACCCCTAGCCCTCAACATAACCCTAACCCTAGGTCCAATCGGAACCCTAAACGGATATCTAACCCTAGCCCTGAACATAACCCTAACCCTAGGTACAATCGGAACCCTAACCGGATCTGTATACCTAGCCCTCAACATAACCCTAACTCTAGGTCCAATCGGAACCCTAACCGGATCTGTATACCTAGCCCTCAACATAACCCTAAACCTAGGTCCACTCGGAACCCTAAACGGATATCTAACCCTAGCCCTCAACATAACCATAACCCTAGGTCCAATCGGAACCCTAAACGGATATCTAACCCTAGCCCTCAACATAACCCTAACCCTAGGTCCTATCGGAACCCTAACCGGATCTCTACCCCTCGCCCTCAACAAAACCCTAACCCTCGGTCCAATCGGAACCCTAACCGGATCTCTACCCCTCGCCCTCAACATAACCCTAACCCTTGGTCCAATCGCAACCCTAACCGGATCTCATTCCCTAGCCCTCAACATAACCATAACCCTAGGTCCAATCGGAACCCTAACCGGATCTCTAACCCTAGCCCTCATCATAACCCTAACACTAGGTCCAATCAAAACCCTAACTGGATCTCTAACCCTAGCCCTCAACATAACCCTAACCGTAGGCCCAATCGGAACCCTAACCGGATCTCTAACCCTAGCCCTCAACATAACCCTAACCCTAGGTCCAATCGGAACAGTAAACGGATATCTAACCCTAGCCCTCAACATAAACCTAACCCTTGGTACAATCGGAACCCTAACCGGATCTCTAACCCTCGCCCTCAACATAGCCCTAACCCTAGGTCCAATCGGATCCCTAACCGGATCTCTAACCCTCGCCCTCAACATAACCCTAACCCTAGGTCCAATCAGAACCCTAACCGGATCTCTATCCCTAGCCCTCAACATAACCATAACCCTAGGTCCAATCGGAACCCTAACCGGATCTCTAACCCTAGCCCTCAACATAACCCTAACACTAGGTCCAATTAAAACCCTAACTGGCTCTCTAACCCTAGCCCTCAACATAACCCTAACCCTAGGTCCAATCGGAACAGTAAACGGATTTCTAACCCTAGCCCTCAACATAAACCTAACCCTTGGTCCAATCGGAACCTTAACCGGATCTCTAACCCTCGCCCTCAACATAACCCTAATCCTAGTCCAATCGGAACCCTAACCGGATCTCTACCCCTCGCCCTCAACATAACCCTAACCCTAGGTCCAAAGGCAACCCTAACCGGATCTCTACCCCTCGCCCTCAACATAACCCTAACCCTAGGTCCAATCGGATCCCTAACCGGATCTCTAACCCTAGCCCTCAACATAACCCTAACCCTAGGTCCAATCGGAACCCTAAACGGATATCTAACCGTAGCCCTCAACATAACCCTAACACTAGGTCCAATCAAAACCCTAACTGGATCTCTAACCCGAGCCCTCAACATAACCCTAACCGTAGGGCCAATCGGAACCTTAACCGGATCTCTAACCCTAGCCCTCAACATAACCCTAACCCTAGGGCCAATCGGAACAGTAAACGGATATCTAACCCTAACCCTCAACATAAACCTAACCCTTGGTCCAATCGGAACCCTAACCGGATCTCTAACCCTCGCCCTCAACATAACCCTAATCCTAGTCCAATCGGAACCCTAACCGGATCTCTACACCTCGCCCTCAACATAACCCTAACCCTAGGTCCAATCGGAACCCTAACCGGTTCTCTACCCCTCGCCCTCAACATAACCCTAACCCTAGGTCCAATCGCAACCCTAACCGGATCTCTAACCCTCGCCCTCAACATAACCCTAACCCTAGGTCCAATCGGATCCCTAACCGGATGTCTAACCCTAGCCCTCAACATAACCCTAACCCTAGGTCCAATCGGAACCCTAAACGGACATCTAACCGTAGCCCTCAACATAACCCTAACCCTAGGTCCAATCGGAACCCTAAACGGATATCTAACCCTAGCCCTCAACATAACCCTAACCCTAGGTACAATCGGAACCCTAACAGGAACTCTACCCCTCGCCCTCAACATAACCGTAACCCTAGGTCCAATCGGAACCCTAACCGGATCTCTATACCTAGCCCTCAACATAACCCTAACCCTAGGTAATATCGGAACCCTAACCGGATCTCTAACTCTAGCTCTCAACATAACCCTAACCCTAGGTCCAATCGGAACCCTAACCGGATCTCTAATCCTAGCCATCAACATAACCCTAACCCTAGGTCCAATCAGAACCCTAACAGGATCTCTACCCCTCGCCCTCAACATAACCCTAACCCTAGGTCCAATCGCAAACCTAACCGGATCTCTAACCCTAACCCTCAACATAACCCTAACCCTAGGTCCAATCGGAACCCTAACCGGATCTCCAAACCTAGCCCTCAACATAACCCTAACCCTAGGTCCAATCGGAACCCTAACCGGATCTCTAACCCTAGCCCTGAACATAACCCTAACCCTAGGTTCAATCGGAACCCTAACCGGATCTCTAACGCTAGCCCTCAACATAACCCTAGCCCTAGTTCCAATCGGAACCCTAACCGTATCTGTATACCTAGCCCTCAACATAACCCTAACCCTAGGTCCAATCGGCACCCTAACCGGATCTCTAACCCTAGCCCTCAACATAACCCTAACCCTAGGTCCAATCGGAACCCTAACCGGATCTCCAAACCTAGCCCTCAACATAACCCTAACCCTAGGTCCAATCGGAACCCTTACTGGATCTCTAACCCTAGCCATCAACATAACCGTAACCCTAGGTTCAATCGGAACCCTAACCGGATCTCTAACGCTAGCCCACAACATAACCCTAACCCTAGGTCCAATCGGAACCCTAACCGGATCTGTATACCTAGCCCTCAACATAACCCTAACCCTAGGTCCAATCGGAACCCTAACCGGATCTCTAACCCTAGCCCTCAACATAACCCTAACCCTAGGTCCAATCGGAACAGTAAACGGATATCTAACCCTAGCCCTCAACATAAACCTAACCCTTGGTCCAATCGGAACCCTAACCGGATCTCTAACCCTCGCCCTCAACATAACCCTAATCCTAGTCCAATCGGAACCCTAACCGGATCTCTAACCCTAGCCCTCAACATAACCCTAACGATAGGTCCAATCGGAACCCTAACCGGATCTGTGTACTTAGCCCTGAACATAACCCTAACCCTAGGTCCAATCGGAACCATAACAGGATCTCTAACCCAGCCCGCAATATAACCCTAACCCTAGGTCCAATCGGAACCCTAACCGGATATCTAACCCTAGCCCTCAACATAACCCTAACCCTAGGTCCAATCGGAACTCTAAACGGATATCTAACCGTAGCCCTCAACATAACCCTAACCCTAGTTCCAATCGGAACAATAACAGGATCTCTAACCCAGCCCGCAATATAACCCTAACCCTAGGTCCAATCGAAACCCTAACCGGATATCTAACCCTAGCCCTCTACATAACCCTAACCCTAGTTCCAATCGGAACCATAACAGGATCTCTAACCCAGCCCGCAATATAACCCTATCCCTAGGTCCAATCGGAACCCTAACCGGATATCTAACCCTAGCCCTCAACATAACCCTAACCCTAGGTCCAATCGGAACCCTAAACGGATATCTAACCGTAGCCCTCAACATAACCCTAACCCTAGGTCCAATCGGAACCCTAAACGGATATCTAACCCTCGCCCTCAACATAACCCTAACCCTAGGTACAATCGGAACCCTAACAGGAACTCTACCCCTCGCCCTCAACATAACCCTAACCCTAGGTCCAATCGGAACCCTAACCGGATCTCTAACCCTA
This sequence comes from Miniopterus natalensis, assembly GCF_054644295.1. Taxonomy (NCBI): domain Eukaryota; kingdom Metazoa; phylum Chordata; class Mammalia; order Chiroptera; family Miniopteridae; genus Miniopterus; species Miniopterus natalensis. The sequence goes on from NC_142092.1 coordinate 1,096,524, forward strand.
GCCCTCAATGTAACCCTAACCCTAGGTCCAATCGGAACAGTAAACGGATATCTAACCCAGCCCTCAACATAACCCAAACCCTTGGTCCAATCGGAAACCTAACCGGATCTCTAACCCTCGCCCTCAACATAACCCTAACCCTAGGTCCAATCGGAACCCTAACCGGATCTCTACACTTCGCCCTCAACATAACCCTAACCGTAGGTCCAATCGGAACCATAACAGGATCTCTAACCCAGCCTGCAATATAACCCTAACCCTAGGTCCAATCGGAACCCTAACCGGATCTCTAACCCTAGCCCTCAACATAACCCTAACCGTAGGTCCAATCGGAACCCTAAACGGATATCTAACCGTAGCTCTCAACATAACCCTAACCCTTGGTCCAATCGGAACCCTAAACGGATATCTAACCCTAGCCCTCAACATAACCCTAACCCTAGGTACAATCGGAACCCTAACAGGAACTCTACCCCTCGCCCCCAACATAACCCTAACCCTAGGTCCAATCAGAACCCTAACCGGATCTCTATACCTAGCTCTCAACTTAACCATAACCCTAGGTCCAATCGGAACCCTAACAGGATCTCTAACCGTAGCCCTCAATATAACCGTAACCCTAGGTCCAATGGGAACCCTAATCGGATCTCTAAACTTAGCCCTCAACAGAACACTAACCCTACGTCCAATCGGAACCCTAACCGGATCTCTAACCCTAGCCCTCAACGTAACCCTAACGATAGGTCTAACCTGATCTGTGTACTCAGCCCTCAACATAACCCTAACCCTAGGTCCAATCGGAACCCTAACCGGATCTCTACCCCTCGCCCTCAACATAACAATAACCCTAGGTCCAATAGGAATCCTAACCGGAACTCTATCCCTAGCCCTCAACATAACCCTAACCCTAGGTCCAATCGGAACAGTAAAAGGATATCTAACCCTAGCCCTCAACATAACCATAACCCTAGGTCCAATCGGAACCCTAACCGGATATCTAACCCTAGCCCTCTACATAACCCTAACCCTAGTTCCAATCGGAACCCTATCAGGATCTCTAATCCAGCCGCAATATAACCCTAACCCTAGGTCCAATTGGAACCCTAAACGGATATCTAACCCTAGCCCTCAACATAACCCTAACCCTAGGTACAATCGGAACCCTAACAGGAACTCTACCCCTCGCCCTCAACATAACCGTAACCCTAGGTCCAATCGGAACCCTAACCGGATCTCTATACCTAGCCCTCAACATAACCCTAACCCTAGGTAATATCGGAACCCTAACCGGATCTCTAACTCTAGCTCTCAACATAACCCTAACCCTAGGTCCAATCGGAACCCTAACCGGATCTCTAATCCTAGCCCTCAACATAACCCTAACCCTAGGTCCAATCAGAACCCTAACAGGATTTCTACCCCTCGCCCTCAACATAACCCTAACCCTAGGTCCAATCGCAAACCTAACCGGATCTCTAACCCTAACCCTCAACATAACCCTAACCCTAGGTCCAATCGGAACCCTAACCGGATCTCCAAACCTAGCCCTCAACATAACCCTAACCCTAGGTCCAATCGGAACCCTAACCGGATCTCTAACCCTAGCCCTGAACATAACCCTAACCCTAGGTTCAATCGGAACCCTAACCGGATCTCTAACGCTAGCCCTCAACATAACCCTAACCCTAGTTCCAATCGGAACCCTAACCGTATCTGTATACCTAGCCCTCAACATAACCCTAACCCTAGGTCCAATCGGCACCCTAACCGGATCTCTAACCCTAGCCCTCAACATAACCCTAACCCTAGGTCCAATCGGAACCCTAACCGGATCTCCAAACCTAGCCCTCAACATAACCCTAACCCTAGGTCCAATCGGAACCCTTACTGGATCTCTAACCCTAGCCATCAACATAACCGTAACCCTAGGTTCAATCGGAACCCTAACCGGATCTCTAACGCTAGCCCACAACATAACCCTAACCCTAGGTCCAATCGGAACCCTAACCGGATCTGTATACCTAGCCCTCAACATAACCCTAACCCTAGGTCCAATCGGAACCCTAACCGGATCTCTAACCCTAGCCCTCAACATAACCCTAACCCTAGGTCCAATCGGAACAGTAAACGGATATCTAACCCTAGCCCTCAACATAAACCTAACCCTTGGTCCAATCGGAACCCTAACCGGATCTCTAACCCTCGCCCTCAACATAACCCTAATCCTAGTCCAATCGGAACCCTAACCGGATCTCTAACCCTAGCCCTCAACATAACCCTAACGATAGGTCCAATCGGAACCCTAACCGGATCTGTGTACTTAGCCCTGAACATAACCCTAACCCTAGGTCCAATCGGAACCATAACAGGATCTCTAACCCAGCCCGCAATATAACCCTAACCCTAGGTCCAATCGGAACCCTAACCGGATATCTAACCCTAGCCCTCAACATAACCCTAACCCTAGGTCCAATCGGAACTCTAAACGGATATCTAACCGTAGCCCTCAACATAACCCTAACCCTAGTTCCAATCGGAACAATAACAGGATCTCTAACCCAGCCCGCAATATAACCCTAACCCTAGGTCCAATCGAAACCCTAACCGGATATCTAACCCTAGCCCTCTACATAACCCTAACCCTAGTTCCAATCGGAACCATAACAGGATCTCTAACCCAGCCCGCAATATAACCCTATCCCTAGGTCCAATCGGAACCCTAACCGGATATCTAACCCTAGCCCTCAACATAACCCTAACCCTAGGTCCAATCGGAACCCTAAACGGATATCTAACCGTAGCCCTCAACATAACCCTAACCCTAGGTCCAATCGGAACCCTAAACGGATATCTAACCCTCGCCCTCAACATAACCCTAACCCTAGGTACAATCGGAACCCTAACAGGAACTCTACCCCTCGCCCTCAACATAACCCTAACCCTAGGTCCAATCGGAACCCTAACCGGATCTCTAACCCTAGCCCTCAATGTAACCCTAACCCTAGGTCCAATCGGAACAGTAAACGGATATCTAACCCAGCCCTCAACATAACCCAAACCCTTGGTCCAATCAGAAACCTAACCGGATCTCTAACCCTCGCCCTCAACATAACCCTAACCCTAGGTCCAATCGGAACCCTAACCGGATCTCTACACTTCGCCCTCAACATAACCCTAACCGTAGGTCCAATCGGAACCATAACAGGATCTCTAACCCAGCCTGCAATATAACCCTAACCCTAGGTCCAATCGGAACCCTAACCGGATCTCTAACCCTAGCCCTCAACATAACCCTAACCGTAGGTCCAATCGGAACCCTAAACGGATATCTAACCGTAGCTCTCAACATAACCCTAACCCTTGGTCCAATCGGAACCCTAAACGGATATCTAACCCTAGCCCTCAACATAACCCTAACCCTAGGTACAATCGGAACCCTAACAGGAACTCTACCCCTCGCCCCCAACATAACCCTAACCCTAGGTCCAATCAGAACCCTAACCGGATCTCTATACCTAGCTCTCAACTTAACCATAACCCTAGGTCCAATCGGAACCCTAACAGGATCTCTAACCGTAGCCCTCAATATAACCGTAACCCTAGGTCCAATGGGAACCCTAATCGGATCTCTAAACTTAGCCCTCAACAGAACACTAACCCTACGTCCAATCGGAACCCTAACCGGATCTCTAACCCTAGCCCTCAACGTAACCCTAACGATAGGTCTAACCTGATCTGTGTACTCAGCCCTCAACATAACCCTAACCCTAGGTCCAATCGGAACCCTAACCGGATCTCTACCCCTCGCCCTCAACATAACAATAACCCTAGGTCCAATAGGAATCCTAACCGGAACTCTATCCCTAGCCCTCAACATAACCCTAACCCTAGGTCCAATCGGAACAGTAAACGGATATCTAACCCTAGCCCTCAACATAACCATAACCCTAGGTCCAATCGGAACCCTAACCGGATATCTAACCCTAGCCCTCTACATAACCCTAACCCTAGTTCCAATCGGAACCCTATCAGGATCTCTAATCCAGCCGCAATATAACCCTAACCCTAGGTCCAATTGGAACCCTAAACGGATATCTAACCCTAGCCTTCAACATAACCCTAACCCTAGGTCCAATCGGAACCCTAACCGGATATCTAACCCTAGCCCTCTACATAACCCTAACCCTAGGTCCAATCGGAACCCTAACCGGATATCTAACCCTAGCCATCAACATAACCCTAACCCTAGGTCCAATCGGAACCCTAACCGGATCTGTATACCTAGCCCTCAACATAACACTAACCCTAGGTCCAATCGGAACCCTAACCGGATCTGTATACCTAGCCCTCAACATAACCCTAACCCTAGGTCCAATCGGAACCCTAACCGGATCTCTAACCCTAGCCCTCAACATAACCCTAACACTAGGTCCAATCGGAACCCTAACGGGATTTCTAACCCTAGCCTTCAACATAACCCTAACCCTAGGTCCAATCGGAACCCTAACCGGATCTGTATACCTAGCCATCAACATAACCGTAAGCCTAGGTCCAATCGGAACCCTAACCGGATCTCTAACCCTCGCCCTCAACATAACCCTAACCCTAGGTCCAATCAGAACCCTAACCGGATCTCTATCCCTAGCCCTCAACATAACCATAACCCTAGGTCCAATCGGAACCCTAACCGGATCTCTAACCCTAGCCCTCAACATAACCCTAACACTAGGTCCAATTAAAACCCTAACTGGCTCTCTAACCCTAGCCCTCAACATAACCCTAACCCTAGGTCCAATCGGAACAGTAAACGGATTTCTAACCCTAGCCCTCAACATAAACCTAACCCTTGGTCCAATCGGAACCTTAACCGGATCTCTAACCCTCGCCCTCAACATAACCCTAATCCTAGTCCAATCGGAACCCTAACCGGATCTCTACCCCTCGCCCTCAACATAACCCTAACCCTAGGTCCAAAGGCAACCCTAACCGGATCTCTACCCCTCGCCCTCAACATAACCCTAACCCTAGGTCCAATCGGATCCCTAACCGGATCTCTAACCCTAGCCCTCAACATAACCCTAACCCTAGGTCCAATCGGAACCCTAAACGGATATCTAACCGTAGCCCTCAACATAACCCTAACACTAGGTCCAATCAAAACCCTAACTGGATCTCTAACCCGAGCCCTCAACATAACCCTAACCGTAGGGCCAATCGGAACCTTAACCGGATCTCTAACCCTAGCCCTCAACATAACCCTAACCCTAGGGCCAATCGGAACAGTAAACGGATATCTAACCCTAACCCTCAACATAAACCTAACCCTTGGTCCAATCGGAACCCTAACCGGATCTCTAACCCTCGCCCTCAACATAACCCTAATCCTAGTCCAATCGGAACCCTAACCGGATCTCTACACCTCGCCCTCAACATAACCCTAACCCTAGGTCCAATCGGAACCCTAACCGGTTCTCTACCCCTCGCCCTCAACATAACCCTAACCCTAGGTCCAATCGCAACCCTAACCGGATCTCTAACCCTCGCCCTCAACATAACCCTAACCCTAGGTCCAATCGGATCCCTAACCGGATGTCTAACCCTAGCCCTCAACATAACCCTAACCCTAGGTCCAATCGGAACCCTAAACGGACATCTAACCGTAGCCCTCAACATAACCCTAACCCTAGGTCCAATCGGAACCCTAAACGGATATCTAACCCTAGCCCTCAACATAACCCTAACCCTAGGTACAATCGGAACCCTAACAGGAACTCTACCCCTCGCCCTCAACATAACCGTAACCCTAGGTCCAATCGGAACCCTAACCGGATCTCTATACCTAGCCCTCAACATAACCCTAACCCTAGGTAATATCGGAACCCTAACCGGATCTCTAACTCTAGCTCTCAACATAACCCTAACCCTAGGTCCAATCGGAACCCTAACCGGATCTCTAATCCTAGCCATCAACATAACCCTAACCCTAGGTCCAATCAGAACCCTAACAGGATCTCTACCCCTCGCCCTCAACATAACCCTAACCCTAGGTCCAATCGCAAACCTAACCGGATCTCTAACCCTAACCCTCAACATAACCCTAACCCTAGGTCCAATCGGAACCCTAACCGGATCTCCAAACCTAGCCCTCAACATAACCCTAACCCTAGGTCCAATCGGAACCCTAACCGGATCTCTAACCCTAGCCCTGAACATAACCCTAACCCTAGGTTCAATCGGAACCCTAACCGGATCTCTAACGCTAGCCCTCAACATAACCCTAGCCCTAGTTCCAATCGGAACCCTAACCGTATCTGTATACCTAGCCCTCAACATAACCCTAACCCTAGGTCCAATCGGCACCCTAACCGGATCTCTAACCCTAGCCCTCAACATAACCCTAACCCTAGGTCCAATCGGAACCCTAACCGGATCTCCAAACCTAGCCCTCAACATAACCCTAACCCTAGGTCCAATCGGAACCCTTACTGGATCTCTAACCCTAGCCATCAACATAACCGTAACCCTAGGTTCAATCGGAACCCTAACCGGATCTCTAACGCTAGCCCACAACATAACCCTAACCCTAGGTCCAATCGGAACCCTAACCGGATCTGTATACCTAGCCCTCAACATAACCCTAACCCTAGGTCCAATCGGAACCCTAACCGGATCTCTAACCCTAGCCCTCAACATAACCCTAACCCTAGGTCCAATCGGAACAGTAAACGGATATCTAACCCTAGCCCTCAACATAAACCTAACCCTTGGTCCAATCGGAACCCTAACCGGATCTCTAACCCTCGCCCTCAACATAACCCTAATCCTAGTCCAATCGGAACCCTAACCGGATCTCTAACCCTAGCCCTCAACATAACCCTAACGATAGGTCCAATCGGAACCCTAACCGGATCTGTGTACTTAGCCCTGAACATAACCCTAACCCTAGGTCCAATCGGAACCATAACAGGATCTCTAACCCAGCCCGCAATATAACCTTAACCCTAGGTCCAATCGGAACCCTAACCGGATATCTAACCCTAGCCCTCAACATAACCCTAACCCTAGGTCCAATCGGAACTCTAAACGGATATCTAACCGTAGCCCTCAACATAACCCTAACCCTAGTTCCAATCGGAACAATAACAGGATCTCTAACCCAGCCCGCAATATAACCCTAACCCTAGGTCCAATCGAAACCCTAACCGGATATCTAACCCTAGCCCTCTACATAACCCTAACCCTAGTTCCAATCGGAACCATAACAGGATCTCTAACCCAGCCCGCAATATAACCCTATCCCTAGGTCCAATCGGAACCCTAACCGGATATCTAACCCTAGCCCTCAACATAACCCTAACCCTAGGTCCAATCGGAACCCTAAACGGATATCTAACCGTAGCCCTCAACATAACCCTAACCCTAGGTCCAATCGGAACCCTAAACGGATATCTAACCCTCGCCCTCAACATAACCCTAACCCTAGGTACAATCGGAACCCTAACAGGAACTCTACCCCTCGCCCTCAACATAACCCTAACCCTAGGTCCAATCGGAACCCTAACCGGATCTCTAACCCTAGCCCTCAATGTAACCCTAACCCTAGGTCCAATCGGAACAGTAAACGGATATCTAACCCAGCCCTCAACATAACCCAAACCCTTGGTCCAATCGGAAACCTAACCGGATCTCTAACCCTCGCCCTCAACATAACCCTAACCCTAGGTCCAATCGGAACCCTAACCGGATCTCTACACTTCGCCCTCAACATAACCCTAACCGTAGGTCCAATCGGAACCATAACAGGATCTCTAACCCAGCCTGCAATATAACCCTAACCCTAGGTCCAATCGGAACCCTAACCGGATCTCTAACCCTAGCCCTCAACATAACCCTAACCGTAGGTCCAATCGGAACCCTAAACGGATATCTAACCGTAGCTCTCAACATAACCCTAACCCTTGGTCCAATCGGAACCCTAAACGGATATCTAACCCTAGCCCTCAACATAACCCTAACCCTAGGTACAATCGGAACCCTAACAGGAACTCTACCCCTCGCCCCCAACATAACCCTAACCCTAGGTCCAATCAGAACCCTAACCGGATCTCTATACCTAGCTCTCAACTTAACCATAACCCTAGGTCCAATCGGAACCCTAACAGGATCTCTAACCGTAGCCCTCAATATAACCGTAACCCTAGGTCCAATGGGAACCCTAATCGGATCTCTAAACTTAGCCCTCAACAGAACACTAACCCTACGTCCAATCGGAACCCTAACCGGATCTCTAACCCTAGCCCTCAACGTAACCCTAACGATAGGTCTAACCTGATCTGTGTACTCAGCCCTCAACATAACCCTAACCCTAGGTCCAATCGGAACCCTAACCGGATCTCTACCCCTCGCCCTCAACATAACAATAACCCTAGGTCCAATAGGAATCCTAACCGGAACTCTATCCCTAGCCCTCAACATAACCCTAACCCTAGGTCCAATCGGAACAGTAAAAGGATATCTAACCCTAGCCCTCAACATAACCATAACCCTAGGTCCAATCGGAACCCTAACCGGATATCTAACCCTAGCCCTCTACATAACCCTAACCCTAGTTCCAATCGGAACCCTATCAGGATCTCTAATCCAGCCGCAATATAACCCTAACCCTAGGTCCAATTGGAACCCTAAACGGATATCTAACCCTAGCCCTCAACATAACCCTAACCCTAGGTACAATCGGAACCCTAACAGGAACTCTACCCCTCGCCCTCAACATAACCGTAACCCTAGGTCCAATCGGAACCCTAACCGGATCTCTATACCTAGCCCTCAACATAACCCTAACCCTAGGTAATATCGGAACCCTAACCGGATCTCTAACTCTAGCTCTCAACATAACCCTAACCCTAGGTCCAATCGGAACCCTAACCGGATCTCTAATCCTAGCCCTCAACATAACCCTAACCCTAGGTCCAATCAGAACCCTAACAGGATTTCTACCCCTCGCCCTCAACATAACCCTAACCCTAGGTCCAATCGCAAACCTAACCGGATCTCTAACCCTAACCCTCAACATAACCCTAACCCTAGGTCCAATCGGAACCCTAACCGGATCTCCAAACCTAGCCCTCAACATAACCCTAACCCTAGGTCCAATCGGAACCCTAACCGGATCTCTAACCCTAGCCCTGAACATAACCCTAACCCTAGGTTCAATCGGAACCCTAACCGGATCTCTAACGCTAGCCCTCAACATAACCCTAACCCTAGTTCCAATCGGAACCCTAACCGTATCTGTATACCTAGCCCTCAACATAACCCTAACCCTAGGTCCAATCGGCACCCTAACCGGATCTCTAACCCTAGCCCTCAACATAACCCTAACCCTAGGTCCAATCGGAACCCTAACCGGATCTCCAAACCTAGCCCTCAACATAACCCTAACCCTAGGTCCAATCGGAACCCTTACTGGATCTCTAACCCTAGCCATCAACATAACCGTAACCCTAGGTTCAATCGGAACCCTAACCGGATCTCTAACGCTAGCCCACAACATAACCCTAACCCTAGGTCCAATCGGAACCCTAACCGGATCTGTATACCTAGCCCTCAACATAACCCTAACCCTAGGTCCAATCGGAACCCTAACCGGATCTCTAACCCTAGCCCTCAACATAACCCTAACCCTAGGTCCAATCGGAACAGTAAACGGATATCTAACCCTAGCCCTCAACATAAACCTAACCCTTGGTCCAATCGGAACCCTAACCGGATCTCTAACCCTCGCCCTCAACATAACCCTAATCCTAGTCCAATCGGAACCCTAACCGGATCTCTAACCCTAGCCCTCAACATAACCCTAACGATAGGTCCAATCGGAACCCTAACCGGATCTGTGTACTTAGCCCTGAACATAACCCTAACCCTAGGTCCAATCGGAACCATAACAGGATCTCTAACCCAGCCCGCAATATAACCCTAACCCTAGGTCCAATCGGAACCCTAACCGGATATCTAACCCTAGCCCTCAACATAACCCTAACCCTAGGTCCAATCGGAACTCTAAACGGATATCTAACCGTAGCCCTCAACATAACCCTAACCCTAGTTCCAATCGGAACAATAACAGGATCTCTAACCCAGCCCGCAATATAACCCTAACCCTAGGTCCAATCGAAACCCTAACCGGATATCTAACCCTAGCCCTCTACATAACCCTAACCCTAGTTCCAATCGGAACCATAACAGGATCTCTAACCCAGCCCGCAATATAACCCTATCCCTAGGTCCAATCGGAACCCTAACCGGATATCTAACCCTAGCCCTCAACATAACCCTAACCCTAGGTCCAATCGGAACCCTAAACGGATATCTAACCGTAGCCCTCAACATAACCCTAACCCTAGGTCCAATCGGAACCCTAAACGGATATCTAACCCTCGCCCTCAACATAACCCTAACCCTAGGTACAATCGGAACCCTAACAGGAACTCTACCCCTCGCCCTCAACATAACCCTAACCCTAGGTCCAATCGGAACCCTAACCGGATCTCTAACCCTAGCCCTCAATGTAACCCTAACCCTAGGTCCAATCGGAACAGTAAACGGATATCTAACCCAGCCCTCAACATAACCCAAACCCTTGGTCCAATCGGAAACCTAACCGGATCTCTAACCCTCGCCCTCAACATAACCCTAACCCTAGGTCCAATCGGAACCCTAACCGGATCTCTACACTTCGCCCTCAACATAACCCTAACCGTAGGTCCAATCGGAACCATAACAGGATCTCTAACCCAGCCTGCAATATAACCCTAACCCTAGGTCCAATCGGAACCCTAACCGGATCTCTAACCCTAGCCCTCAACATAACCCTAACCGTAGGTCCAATCGGAACCCTAAACGGATATCTAACCGTAGCTCTCAACATAACCCTAACCCTTGGTCCAATCGGAACCCTAAACGGATATCTAACCCTAGCCCTCAACATAACCCTAACCCTAGGTACAATCGGAACCCTAACAGGAACTCTACCCCTCGCCCCCAACATAACCCTAACCCTAGGTCCAATCAGAACCCTAACCGGATCTCTATACCTAGCTCTCAACTTAACCATAACCCTAGGTCCAATCGGAACCCTAACAGGATCTCTAACCGTAGCCCTCAATATAACCGTAACCCTAGGTCCAATGGGAACCCTAATCGGATCTCTAAACTTAGCCCTCAACAGAACACTAACCCTACGTCCAATCGGAACCCTAACCGGATCTCTAACCCTAGCCCTCAACGTAACCCTAACGATAGGTCTAACCTGATCTGTGTACTCAGCCCTCAACATAACCCTAACCCTAGGTCCAATCGGAACCCTAACCGGATCTCTACCCCTCGCCCTCAACATAACAATAACCCTAGGTCCAATAGGAATCCTAACCGGAACTCTATCCCTAGCCCTCAACATAACCCTAACCCTAGGTCCAATCGGAACAGTAAACGGATATCTAACCCTAGCCCTCAACATAACCATAACCCTAGGTCCAATCGGAACCCTAACCGGATATCTAACCCTAGCCCTCTACATAACCCTAACCCTAGTTCCAATCGGAACCCTATCAGGATCTCTAATCCAGCCGCAATATAACCCTAACCCTAGGTCCAATTGGAACCCTAAACGGATATCTAACCCTAGCCTTCAACATAACCCTAACCCTAGGTCCAATCGGAACCCTAACCGGATATCTAACCCTAGCCCTCTACATAACCCTAACCCTAGGTCCAATCGGAACCCTAACCGGATATCTAACCCTAGCCATCAACATAACCCTAACCCTAGGTCCAATCGGAACCCTAACCGGATCTGTATACCTAGCCCTCAACATAACACTAACCCTAGGTCCAATCGGAACCCTAACCGGATCTGTATACCTAGCCCTCAACATAACCCTAACCCTAGGTCCAATCGGAACCCTAACCGGATCTCTAACCCTAGCCCTCAACATAACCCTAACACTAGGTCCAATCGGAACCCTAACGGGATTTCTAACCCTAGCCTTCAACATAACCCTAACCCTAGGTCCAATCGGAACCCTAACCGGATCTGTATACCTAGCCATCAACATAACCGTAAGCCTAGGTCCAATCGGAACCCTAACCGGATCTGTATACCTAGCCCTCAACATAACCCTAAACCTATGTCCAATCGGAATCCTAACAGGATCTCTACCCCTCGCCCTCAGCATAACCCTAACCCTAGGTCCAATCGGAACCCTAACCCGATCTCTAAACCTAGCCCTCAACTTAACCCTAACCCTAGGTCCAATCTGAACCCTAACCGGATATCTAACCCTAGCCCTCTACATAACCCTAACCCTAGGTCCAATCGGAACCCTAACCGGATCTGTGTACCTAGACCTCAACATAACCCTAACCCTAGGTCCTATCGGAACCCTAACCGGATCTGTATACCTAGCCCTCAACATAACCCTAACCCTAGGTCCAATCGGAACCCTAACAGGATCTCTACCCCTCGCCCTCAACCTAACCCTAACCCTAGGTTCAATCGTATCCCTAACCGGATCTCTAACCCTAGCCCTCAACATAACCTTAACCCTAGGTTCAATCGTATCCCTAACCGGATCTCTAACCCTAGCCCTCAACATAACCCTAACCCTAGGTCCAATCGGAACCCTAACCGGATCTGTATACCTAGCCCTCAACATAACCCTAACCCTAGGTCCAATCGGAACCCTAACCGGATCTCTAACCCTAGCCCTCAACATAACCCTAACCCTAGGTCCAATCGGAACCGTAACCGGATCACTAACCCTAGCACTCAACATAACCAAAACCGGAGGTCCAATCGGAACCCTAACCGGATCTCTAACCCTAGCCCTCAACATAACCCTAACCCTAGGTCCAATCAAAACCCTAACTGGATCTCTAACCCTAGCCCTCAATATAACCCTAACCCTAGGTCCAATCGGAACCCTAACCGGATCTCTAACCCTAGCCCTCAACGTAACCCTAACCCTAGGTCCAATCGGAACAGTAAACGGATATCTAACCTTAGCCCTCAACATAACCCTAACCCTGGGTCCAATCGGAAACCTAACCGGATCTCTAACCCTAGCCCTCAACATAACCCTAACCCTAGGTCCAATCGGAACCCTAACCGGATCTCTACACCTCGCCCTCAACATAACCCTAACCCTAGTTCCAATCGGAACCCTAGCCGGTCCTCTACCCCTCGCCCTAAACATAACCCTAACCCTAGGTCCAATCGGAACCCTAACCAGACCTCTAACCCTCGCCCTCAACATAACCCTAACCCTAGGTCCAATCGGAACCCTAACCTGATCTCTAACCCTAGCCCTCAACATAACCCTAACCCTAGGTCCAATCGGAAACCTAAACGAATATCTAACCCTAGCCCTCTACATAACCCTAACCCTAGTTCCAATCGGAACCCTATCAGGATCTCTAATCCAGCCGCAATATAACCCTAACCCTAGGTCCAATTGGAACCCTAAACGGATATCTAACCCTAGCCTTCAACATAACCCTAACCCTAGGTCCAATCGGAACCCTAACCGGATATCTAACCCTAGCCCTCTACATAACCCTAACCCTAGGTCCAATCGGAACCCTAACCGGATATCTAACCCTAGCCATCAACATAACCCTAACCCTAGGTCCAATCGGAACCCTAACCGGATCTGTATACCTAGCCCTCAACATAACACTAACCCTAGGTCCAATCGGAACCCTAACCGGATCTGTATACCTAGCCCTCAACATAACCCTAACCCTAGGTCCAATCGGAACCCTAACCGGATCTCTAACCCTAGCCCTCAACATAACCCTAACACTAGGTCCAATCGGAACCCTAACGGGATTTCTAACCCTAGCCTTCAACATAACCCTAACCCTAGGTCCAATCGGAACCCTAACCGGATCTGTATACCTAGCCATCAACATAACCGTAAGCCTAGGTCCAATCGGAACCCTAACCGGATCTGTATACCTAGCCCTCAACATAACCCTAAACCTATGTCCAATCGGAATCCTAACAGGATCTCTACCCCTCGCCCTCAGCATAACCCTAACCCTAGGTCCAATCGGAACCCTAACCCGATCTCTAAACCTAGCCCTCAACTTAACCCTAACCCTAGGTCCAATCTGAACCCTAACCGGATATCTAACCCTAGCCCTCAACATAACCCTAACCCTAGTTCCAATCGGAACCCTAGCCGGTCCTCTACCCCTCGCCCTAAACATAACCCTAACCCTAGGTCCAATCGGAACCCTAACCAGACCTCTAACCCTCGCCCTCAACATAACCCTAACCCTAGGTCCAATCGGAACCCTAACCTGATCTCTAACCCTAGCCCTCAACATAACCCTAACCCTAGGTCCAATCGGAAACCTAAACGAATATCTAACCCTAGCCCTCTACATAACCCTAACCCTAGTTCCAATCGGAACCCTATCAGGATCTCTAATCCAGCCGCAATATAACCCTAACCCTAGGTCCAATTGGAACCCTAAACGGATATCTAACCCTAGCCTTCAACATAACCCTAACCCTAGGTCCAATCGGAACCCTAACCGGATATCTAACCCTAGCCCTCTACATAACCCTAACCCTAGGTCCAATCGGAACCCTAACCGGATATCTAACCCTAGCCATCAACATAACCCTAACCCTAGGTCCAATCGGAACCCTAACCGGATCTGTATACCTAGCCCTCAACATAACACTAACCCTAGGTCCAATCGGAACCCTAACCGGATCTGTATACCTAGCCCTCAACATAACCCTAACCCTAGGTCCAATCGGAACCCTAACCGGATCTCTAACCCTAGCCCTCAACATAACCCTAACACTAGGTCCAATCGGAACCCTAACGGGATTTCTAACCCTAGCCTTCAACATAACCCTAACCCTAGGTCCAATCGGAACCCTAACCGGATCTGTATACCTAGCCATCAACATAACCGTAAGCCTAGGTCCAATCGGAACCCTAACCGGATCTGTATACCTAGCCCTCAACATAACCCTAAACCTATGTCCAATCGGAATCCTAACAGGATCTCTACCCCTCGCCCTCAGCATAACCCTAACCCTAGGTCCAATCGGAACCCTAACCCGATCTCTAAACCTAGCCCTCAACTTAACCCTAACCCTAGGTCCAATCTGAACCCTAACCGGATATCTAACCCTAGCCCTCTACATAACCCTAACCCTAGGTCCAATCGGAACCCTAACCGGATCTGTGTACCTAGACCTCAACATAACCCTAACCCTAGGTCCTATCGGAACCCTAACCGGATCTGTATACCTAGCCCTCAACATAACCCTAACCCTAGGTCCAATCGGAACCCTAACAGGATCTCTACCCCTCGCCCTCAACCTAACCCTAACCCTAGGTTCAATCGTATCCCTAACCGGATCTCTAACCCTAGCCCTCAACATAACCTTAACCCTAGGTTCAATCGTATCCCTAACCGGATCTCTAACCCTAGCCCTCAACATAACCCTAACCCTAGGTCCAATCGGAACCCTAACCGGATCTGTATACCTAGCCCTCAACATAACCCTAACCCTAGGTCCAATCGGAACCCTAACCGGATCTCTAACCCTAGCCCTCAACATAACCCTAACCCTAGGTCCAATCGGAACCGTAACCGGATCACTAACCCTAGCACTCAACATAACCAAAACCGGAGGTCCAATCGGAACCCTAACCGGATCTCTAACCCTAGCCCTCAACATAACCCTAACCCTAGGTCCAATCAAAACCCTAACTGGATCTCTAACCCTAGCCCTCAATATAACCCTAACCCTAGGTCCAATCGGAACCCTAACCGGATCTCTAACCCTAGCCCTCAACGTAACCCTAACCCTAGGTCCAATCGGAACAGTAAACGGATATCTAACCCTAGCCCTCAACATAACCCTAACCCTGGGTCCAATCGGAAACCTAACCGGATCTCTAACCCTAGCCCTCAACATAACCCTAACCCTAGGTCCAATCGGAACCCTAACCGGATCTCTACACCTCGCCCTCAACATAACCCTAACCCTAGTTCCAATCGGAACCCTAGCCGGTCCTCTACCCCTCGCCCTAAACATAACCCTAACCCTAGGTCCAATCGGAACCCTAACCAGACCTCTAACCCTCGCCCTCAACATAACCCTAACCCTAGGTCCAATCGGAACCCTAACCTGATCTCTAACCCTAGCCCTCAACATAACCCTAACCCTAGGTCCAATCGGAAACCTAAACGAATATCTAACCCTAGCCCTCAACATAAGCCTAACCCTAGGTACAATCGGAACCCTAACCGGATCTGTATACCTAGCCCTCAACATAACCCTAACTCTAGGTCCAATCGGAACCCTAACCGGATCTGTATACCTAGCCCTCAACATAACCCTAACCTAGGTCCAATCGGAACCCTAACCGGATCTCTATCCCTAGCCCTCAACATAACCCTAACCCTAGGTCCAATCGGAACCCTAAACGGATATTTAACCCTAGCCCTCAACATAACCCGAACCCTAGGTCCAATCGGAACCCTAAACGGATATCTAACCCTAGCCCTCAACATAACCCTAACCCTAGGTACAATCGGACCCCTAACAGGAACTCTACCCCTCGCCCTCTACATAACCCTAACCCTAGGTCCAATCGGAACCCTAACCGGATCTGTGTACCTAGACCTCAACATAACCCTAACCCTAGGTCCTATCGGAACCCTAACCGGATCTCTACCCCTCGCCCTCAACAAAATCCTAACCCTCGGTCCAATCGGAACCCTAACCGGATCTCTACCCCTCGCCCTCAACATAACCCTAACCCTTGGTCCAATCGCAACCCTAACCGGACCTCTAAACCTAGCCCTCAACATAACACTAACCCTAGGTCCAATCGGAACCCTAACCGGATCTCTAACCCTAGCCCTCAACATAACCCTAACCCTAGGTCCAATCGGAACCCTAACCGGACCTCTAACCCTAGCACTCAACATAACCCTAACCCTAGGTCCAATCGGAACCCTAACCGGATCTCTAATCCTAGCCCTCAACATAACCCTAACCCTAGGTCCAATCAAAACCTTAACTGGACCTCTAACCCTAGCCCTCAATATAACCCTAACCCTAGGTCCAATCGGAACCCTAACCGGATCTCTAACCCTAGCTCTCAACATAACCCTAACCCTAGGTCCAATCGGAACCCTAACCGGATCTCTAACCCTAGCACTCAACATAACCCTAACCGGAGGTCCAATCGGAACCCTAACCGGATCTCTAATCCTAGCCCTCAACATAACCCTAACCCTAGGTCCAATCAAAACCTTAACTGGACCTCTAACCCTAGCCCTCAATATAACCCTAACCCTAGGTCCAATCGGAACCCTAACCGGATCTCTAACCCTAGCCCTCAACGTAACCCTAACCCTAGGTCCAATCGGAACAGTAAACGGATATCTAACCCTAGCCCTCAACATAACCCTAACCCTGGGTCCAATCGGAAACCTGACCGGATTTCTAACCCTCGCCCTCAACATAACCCTAATCCTAGGTCTAATCGGAACCCTAACCGGATTTCTACACCTCGCCCTCAACATAACCCTAACCCTAGTTCCAATCGGAACCCTAGCCGGTTCTCTACCCCTCGCCCTAAACATAACCCTAACCCTAGGTCCAATCGGAACCCTAACCAGATCTCTAACCCTCGCCCTCAACATAACCCTAACCCTAGGTCCAATCGGAACCCTAACCGGATCTCTAACCCAAGCCCTCAACATAACCCTAACCCTAGGTCCAATCGGAACCCTAAAAGGATATCTAACCCTAGCCCTCAACATAAGCCTAACCCTAGGTCCAATCGGAACCCTAAACGGATATCTAACCCTACCCCTCAACATAACCCTAACCCTACGTACAATCGGAACCCTAACAGGAACTCTACCCCTCGCCCTCAACATAACCCTAACCCTAGGTACAATCAGAACCCTAACCGGATCTCTATCCCTAGCCCTCAACATAATCATAACCCTAGGTCCAATCGGAACCCTAAACGGATATCTAATACTAGCCCTCAACATAACCCTAACCCTAGGCCCAATCGGAAC
This sequence comes from Miniopterus natalensis, assembly GCF_054644295.1. NCBI lineage: Eukaryota > Metazoa > Chordata > Mammalia > Chiroptera > Miniopteridae > Miniopterus > Miniopterus natalensis. Next base: position 1,114,659 of record NC_142092.1, read on the forward strand.
CCTAAACGGATATCTAACCCTAGCCCTCAACATAACCCTAACCCTAGGTCCAATCGGAACCCTAACCGGATATCTAACCCTAGCCCTCTACATAACACTAACCCTAGTTTCAATCGGAACCCTAACAGGATCTCTACCCCTCGCCCTCAACATAACCCTAACCAGAGGTCCAATCGGAACCCTAACCGGATCTCTACCCCTCGCCCTCAACATAACCCTAACCCGAGGTCCAATCAGAACCCTAACCGGATCTCTACCACTCGCCCTCAACATAACCCTAAAACTTGGTCCAAACGGAACCCTAACCGGATATCTAACACTAGCCCTCAACATAACCCTAACCCTAGGTCCAATCGGAACCCTAACCAGATCTCTAACCCTAGCTCTCAACATAACCCTAACCCTAGGTCCAATCGGAACCCTAACCGGATCTCTAACGCTAGACCTCAACAAAACCCTAACCCTAGGTCCAATCGGAACCCTAACCGGATTTCTAACCCTAGCCTTCAACATAACCCTAACCCTAGGTCCAATCGGAAGCCTAACCGGATCTGTATACCTAGCCCTCAACATAACCCTAAACCTAGGTCCACTCGGAACCCTAAACGGATATCTAACCCTAGCCCTCAACATAACCCTAACCCTAGGTCCAATCGGAACCCTAAACGGATATCTAACCCTAGCCCTCAACATAACCCTAACCCCAGGTACAATCGGACCCCTAACAGGAACTCTACCCCTCGCCCTCTACATAACCCTAACCCTAGGTCCAATCGGAACCCTAACCGGATCTGTGTACCTAGACCTCAACATAACCCTAACCCTAGGTCCTATCGGAACCCTAACAGGATCTCTACCCCTCGCCCTCAACAAAACCCTAACCCTCGGTCCAATCGGAACCCTAACAAGATCTCTAGCCCTCGTCCTCAACATAACCCTAACCCTTGGTCCAATCGCAACCCTAACCGGATCTCTAACCCTAGCCCTCAACATAACCCTAACCCTAGGTCCAATCGGAACCCTAACCGGATCTGTATAGCTAGCCCTCAACATAACCCTAACCCTAGGTCCAATCGGAACCCTAACCGGATCTCTACCCCTAGCCCTCAACATAACCCTAACCCTAGGTCCAATCAGAACCCTAAAGGGATATCTAACCCTAGCCCTCAACATAAGCCTAACCCTAGGTACAATCGGAACCCTAACCGGATCTGTATACCTAGCCCTCAACATAACCCTAACTCTAGGTCCAATTGGAACCCTAACCGGATCTGTATACCTAGCCCTCAACATAACCCTAAACCTAGGTCCACTCGGAACCCTAAACGGATATCTAACCCTAGCCCTCAACATAACCATAACCCTAGGTTCAATCGGAACCCTAAACGGATATCTAACCCTAGCCCTCAACATAACCCTAACCCTAGGTACAATCGGAACCCTAACCGGATCTGTGTACGTAGACCTCAACATAACCCTAACCCTAGGTCCTATCGGAACCCTAACCGGATCTCTACCCCTCGCCCTCAACAAAACCCTAACCCTCGGTCCAATCGGAACCCTAACCGGATCTCTACCCCTCGCCCTCAACATAACCCTAACCCTTGGTCCAATCGCAACCCTAACCGGACCTCTAACCCTAGCCCTCAAAATAACCCTAACCCTAGGTCCAATCGGAACCCTAACCGGATATGTATACCTAGCCCTCAACATAACCCTAACCCTAGGTCCAATCGGAACCCTAACCGGATCTCTAACCCTAGCCCTCAACATAACCCTAACCCTAGGTCCAATCGGAACCCTAACCGGATCTCTAACCCTAGCACTCAACATAACCCTAACCCTAGGTCCAATCGGAACCCTAACCGGATCTCTAATCCTAGCCCTCAACATAACCCTAACCCTAGGTCCAATCAAAACCTTAACTGGACCTCTAACCCTAGCCCTCAATATAACCCTAACCCTAGGTCCAATCGGAACCCTAACCGGATCTCTAACCGTAGCCCTCAACGTAACCCTAACCCTAGGTCCAATCGGAACCCTAACCGGATCTCTAACCCTAGCTCTCAACATAACCCTAACCCTAGGTCCAATCGGAACCCTAACCGGATCTCTAACCCTAGCACTCAACATAACCCTAACCGGAGGTCCAATCGGAACCCTAACCGGATCTCTAATCCTAGCCCTCAACATAACCCTAACCCTAGGTCCAATCAAAACCTTAACTGGACCTCTAACCCTAGCCCTCAATATAACCCTAACCCTAGGTCCAATCGGAACCCTAACCGGATCTCTAACCCTAGCCCTCAACGTAACCCTAACCCTAGGTCCAATCGGAACAGTAAACGGATATCTAACCCTAGCCCTCAACATAACCCGAACCCTTGGTCCAATCGGAAACCTAACCGGAACTCTAAACCTCGCGCTCAACATAACCCTAATCCTAGGTCCAATCGGAACCCTAACCGGATCTCTACACCTCGCCCTCAACATAACCCTAACCCTAGGTCCAATCGGAACCCTAGCCAGTTCTCTACCCCTCGCCCTCAACATAACCCTAACCCTAGGTCCAATCGGAACACTAACCGGATATCTAACCCTATCCCTCTACATAACCCTAACCCTAGTTCCAATCGGAACCCTAACAGGATCTCTAACCCAGCCCGCAACATAACCCTTACCCAGGGTCCAATCGGAACCCTAAACGGATATCTAAACCTAGCCCTCAACTTAACCCTAACCCTGGGTCCAATCGGAACCCTAACCGGATATCCAACCCTAGCCCTCAACATAACCCTAACTCTAGGTCCAATCGGAACCCTAACCGGATCTGTGTACCTAGACCTCAACATAACCCTAACCCTAGGTCCAATCGGAACCCTAACCGGATCTGTATACCTAGCCCTCAACATAACCCTAACCCTAGGTCCAATCGGAACCCTAACAGGATCTCTACCCCTCGCCCTCAACCTAACCCTAACCCTAGGTCCAATCGCAACCCTAACCGGATCTCTAACCCTAGCCCTCAATGTAACCCTAACCCTAGGTCCAATCGGAACAGTAAACGGATATCTAACCCAGCCCTCAACATAACCCAAACCCTTGGTCCAATCGGAAACCTAACCGGATCTCTAACCCTCGCCCTCAACATAACCCTAACCCTAGGTCCAATCGGAACCCTAACCGGATCTCTACACTTCGCCCTCAACATAACCCTAACCGTAGGTCCAATCGGAACCATAACAGGATCTCTAACCCAGCCTGCAATATAACCCTAACCCTAGGTCCAATCGGAACCCTAACCGGATCTCTAACCCTAGCCCTCAACATAACCCTAACCGTAGGTCCAATCGGAACCCTAAACGGATATCTAACCGTAGCTCTCAACATAACCCTAACCCTTGGTCCAATCGGAACCCTAAACGGATATCTAACCCTAGCCCTCAACATAACCCTAACCCTAGGTACAATCGGAACCCTAACAGGAACTCTACCCCTCGCCCCCAACATAACCCTAACCCTAGGTCCAATCAGAACCCTAACCGGATCTCTATACCTAGCTCTCAACTTAACCATAACCCTAGGTCCAATCGGAACCCTAACAGGATCTCTAACCGTAGCCCTCAATATAACCGTAACCCTAGGTCCAATGGGAACCCTAATCGGATCTCTAAACTTAGCCCTCAACAGAACACTAACCCTACGTCCAATCGGAACCCTAACCGGATCTCTAACCCTAGCCCTCAACGTAACCCTAACGATAGGTCTAACCTGATCTGTGTACTCAGCCCTCAACATAACCCTAACCCTAGGTCCAATCGGAACCCTAACCGGATCTCTACCCCTCGCCCTCAACATAACAATAACCCTAGGTCCAATAGGAATCCTAACCGGAACTCTATCCCTAGCCCTCAACATAACCCTAACCCTAGGTTCAATCGGAACAGTAAACGGATATCTAACCCTAGCCCTCAACATAACCATAACCCTAGGTCCAATCGGAACCCTAACCGGATATCTAACCCTAGCCCTCTACATAACCCTAACCCTAGTTCCAATCGGAACCCTATCAGGATCTCTAATCCAGCCGCAATATAACCCTAACCCTAGGTCCAATTGGAACCCTAAACGGATATCTAACCCTAGCCTTCAACATAACCCTAACCCTAGGTCCAATCGGAACCCTAACCGGATATCTAACCCTAGCCCTCTACATAACCCTAACCCTAGGTCCAATCGGAACCCTAACCGGATATCTAACCCTAGCCATCAACATAACCCTAACCCTAGGTCCAATCGGAACCCTAACCGGATCTGTATACCTAGCCCTCAACATAACACTAACCCTAGGTCCAATCGGAACCCTAACCGGATCTGTATACCTAGCCCTCAACATAACCCTAACCCTAGGTCCAATCGGAACCCTAACCGGATCTCTAACCCTAGCCCTCAACATAACCCTAACACTAGGTCCAATCGGAACCCTAACGGGATTTCTAACCCTAGCCTTCAACATAACCCTAACCCTAGGTCCAATCGGAACCCTAACCGGATCTGTATACCTAGCCATCAACATAACCGTAAGCCTAGGTCCAATCGGAACCCTAACCGGATCTGTATACCTAGCCCTCAACATAACCCTAAACCTATGTCCAATCGGAATCCTAACAGGATCTCTACCCCTCGCCCTCAGCATAACCCTAACCCTAGGTCCAATCGGAACCCTAACCCGATCTCTAAACCTAGCCCTCAACTTAACCCTAACCCTAGGTCCAATCTGAACCCTAACCGGATATCTAACCCTAGCCCTCTACATAACCCTAACCCTAGGTCCAATCGGAACCCTAACCGGATCTGTGTACCTAGACCTCAACATAACCCTAACCCTAGGTCCTATCGGAACCCTAACCGGATCTGTATACCTAGCCCTCAACATAACCCTAACCCTAGGTCCAATCGGAACCCTAACAGGATCTCTACCCCTCGCCCTCAACCTAACCCTAACCCTAGGTTCAATCGTATCCCTAACCGGATCTCTAACCCTAGCCCTCAACATAACCTTAACCCTAGGTTCAATCGTATCCCTAACCGGATCTCTAACCCTAGCCCTCAACATAACCCTAACCCTAGGTCCAATCGGAACCCTAACCGGATCTGTATACCTAGCCCTCAACATAACCCTAACCCTAGGTCCAATCGGAACCCTAACCGGATCTCTAACCCTAGCCCTCAACATAACCCTAACCCTAGGTCCAATCGGAACCGTAACCGGATCACTAACCCTAGCACTCAACATAACCAAAACCGGAGGTCCAATCGGAACCCTAACCGGATCTCTAACCCTAGCCCTCAACATAACCCTAACCCTAGGTCCAATCAAAACCCTAACTGGATCTCTAACCCTAGCCCTCAATATAACCCTAACCCTAGGTCCAATCGGAACCCTAACCGGATCTCTAACCCTAGCCCTCAACGTAACCCTAACCCTAGGTCCAATCGGAACAGTAAACGGATATCTAACCCTAGCCCTCAACATAACCCTAACCCTGGGTCCAATCGGAAACCTAACCGGATCTCTAACCCTAGCCCTCAACATAACCCTAACCCTAGGTCCAATCGGAACCCTAACCGGATCTCTACACCTCGCCCTCAACATAACCCTAACCCTAGTTCCAATCGGAACCCTAGCCGGTCCTCTACCCCTCGCCCTAAACATAACCCTAACCCTAGGTCCAATCGGAACCCTAACCAGACCTCTAACCCTCGCCCTCAACATAACCCTAACCCTAGGTCCAATCGGAACCCTAACCTGATCTCTAACCCTAGCCCTCAACATAACCCTAACCCTAGGTCCAATCGGAAACCTAAACGAATATCTAACCCTAGCCCTCTACATAACCCTAACCCTAGTTCCAATCGGAACCCTATCAGGATCTCTAATCCAGCCGCAATATAACCCTAACCCTAGGTCCAATTGGAACCCTAAACGGATATCTAACCCTAGCCTTCAACATAACCCTAACCCTAGGTCCAATCGGAACCCTAACCGGATATCTAACCCTAGCCCTCTACATAACCCTAACCCTAGGTCCAATCGGAAAACTAACCGGATATCTAACCCTAGCCATCAACATAACCCTAACCCTAGGTCCAATCGGAACCCTAACCGGATCTGTATACCTAGCCCTCAACATAACACTAACCCTAGGTCCAATCGGAACCCTAACCGGATCTGTATACCTAGCCCTCAACATAACCCTAACCCTAGGTCCAATCGGAACCCTAACCGGATCTCTAACCCTAGCCCTCAACATAACCCTAACACTAGGTCCAATCGGAACCCTAACGGGATTTCTAACCCTAGCCTTCAACATAACCCTAACCCTAGGTCCAATCGGAACCCTAACCGGATCTGTATACCTAGCCATCAACATAACCGTAAGCCTAGGTCCAATCGGAACCCTAACCGGATCTGTATACCTAGCCCTCAACATAACCCTAAACCTATGTCCAATCGGAATCCTAACAGGATCTCTACCCCTCGCCCTCAGCATAACCCTAACCCTAGGTCCAATCGGAACCCTAACCCGATCTCTAAACCTAGCCCTCAACTTAACCCTAACCCTAGGTCCAATCTGAACCCTAACCGGATATCTAACCCTAGCCCTCTACATAACCCTAACCCTAGGTCCAATCGGAACCCTAACCGGATCTGTGTACCTAGACCTCAACATAACCCTAACCCTAGGTCCTATCGGAACCCTAACCGGATCTGTATACCTAGCCCTCAACATAACCCTAACCCTAGGTCCAATCGGAACCCTAACAGGATCTCTACCCCTCGCCCTCAACCTAACCCTAACCCTAGGTTCAATCGTATCCCTAACCGGATCTCTAACCCTAGCCCTCAACATAACCTTAACCCTAGGTTCAATCGTATCCCTAACCGGATCTCTAACCCTAGCCCTCAACATAACCCTAACCCTAGGTCCAATCGGAACCCTAACCGGATCTGTATACCTAGCCCTCAACATAACCCTAACCCTAGGTCCAATCGGAACCCTAACCGGATCTCTAACCCTAGCCCTCAACATAACCCTAACCCTAGGTCCAATCAAAACCCTAACTGGATCTCTAACCCTAGCCCTCAATATAACCCTAACCCTAGGTCCAATCGGAACCCTAACCGGATCTCTAACCCTAGCCCTCAACGTAACCCTAACCCTAGGTCCAATCGGAACAGTAAACGGATATCTAACCCTAGCCCTCAACATAACCCTAACCCTGGGTCCAATCGGAAACCTAACCGGATCTCTAACCCTAGCCCTCAACATAACCCTAACCCTAGGTCCAATCGGAACCCTAACCGGATCTCCAAACCTAGCCCTCAACATAACCCTAACCCTAGGTCCAATCGGAACCCTAACCGGATCTCTAACCCTAGCCCTGAACATAACCCTAACCCTAGGTTCAATCGGAACCCTAACCGGATCTCTAACGCTAGCCCTCAACATAACCCTAACCCTAGTTCCAATCGGAACCCTAACCTGATCTCTAACCCTAGCCCTCAACATAACCCTAACCCTAGGTCCAATCGGAAACCTAAACGAATATCTAACCCTAGCCCTCAACATAAGCCTAACCCTAGGTACAATCGGAACCCTAACCGGATCTGTATACCTAGCCCTCAACATAACCCTAACTCTAGGTCCAATCGGAACCCTAACCGGATCTGTATACCTAGCCCTCAACATAACCCTAACCTAGGTCCAATCGGAACCCTAACCGGATCTCTATCCCTAGCCCTCAACATAACCCTAACCCTAGGTCCAATCGGAACCCTAAACGGATATCTAACCCTAGCCCTCAACATAACCCGAACCCTAGGTCCAATCGGAACCCTAAACGGATATCTAACCCTAGCCCTCAACATAACCCTAACCCTAGGTACAATCGGACCCCTAACAGGAACTCTACCCCTCGCCCTCTACATAACCCTAACCCTAGGTCCAATCGGAACCCTAACCGGATCTGTGTACCTAGACCTCAACATAACCCTAACCCTAGGTCCTATCGGAACCCTAACTGGATCTCTACCCCTCGCCCTCAACAAAATCCTAACCCTCGGTCCAATCGGAACCCTAACCGGATCTCTACCCCTCGCCCTCAACATAACCCTAACCCTTGGTCCAATCGCAACCCTAACCGGACCTCTAAACCTAGCCCTCAACATAACACTAACCCTAGGTCCAATCGGAACCCTAACCGGATCTCTAACCCTAGCCCTCAACATAACCCTAACCCTAGGTCCAATCGGAAACCTAACCGGACCTCTAACCCTAGCACTCAACATAACCCTAACCCTAGGTCCAATCGGAACCCTAACCGGATCTCTAATCCTAGCCCTCAACATAACCCTAACCCTAGGTCCAATCAAAACCTTAACTGGACCTCTAACCCTAGCCCTCAATATAACCCTAACCCTAGGTCCAATCGGAACCCTAACCGGATCTCTAACCCTAGCTCTCAACATAACCCTAACCCTAGGTCCAATCGGAACCCTAACCGGATCTCTAACCCTAGCACTCAACATAACCCTAACCGGAGGTCCAATCGGAACCCTAACCGGATCTCTAATCCTAGCCCTCAACATAACCCTAACCCTAGGTCCAATCAAAACCTTAACTGGACCTCTAACCCTAGCCCTCAATATAACCCTAACCCTAGGTCCAATCGGAACCCTAACCGGATCTCTAACCCTAGCCCTCAACGTAACCCTAACCCTAGGTCCAATCGGAACAGTAAACGGATATCTAACCCTAGCCCTCAACATAACCCTAACCCTGGGTCCAATCGGAAACCTGACCGGATTTCTAACCCTCGCCCTCAACATAACCCTAATCCTAGGTCCAATCGGAACCCTAACCGGATTTCTACACCTCGCCCTCAACATAACCCTAACCCTAGTTCCAATCGGAACCCTAGCCGGTTCTCTACCCCTCGCCCTAAACATAACCCTAACCCTAGGTCCAATCGGAAACCTAAACGAATATCTAACCCTAGCCCTCAACATAAGCCTAACCCTAGGTACAATCGGAACCCTAACCGGATCTGTATACCTAGCCCTCAACATAACCCTAACTCTAGGTCCAATCGGAACCCTAACCGGATCTGTATACCTAGCCCTCAACATAACCCTAACCTAGGTCCAATCGGAACCCTAACCGGATCTCTATCCCTAGCCCTCAACATAACCCTAACCCTAGGTCCAATCGGAACCCTAAACGGATATCTAACCCTAGCCCTCAACATAACCCGAACCCTAGGTCCAATCGGAACCCTAAACGGATATCTAACTCTAGCCCTCAACATAACCCTAACCCTAGGTACAATCGGACCCCTAACAGGAACTCTACCCCTCGCCCTCTACATAACCCTAACCCTAGGTCCAATCGGAACCCTAACCGGATCTGTGTACCTAGACCTCAACATAACCCTAACCCTAGGTCCTATCGGAACCCTAACTGGATCTCTACCCCTCGCCCTCAACAAAATCCTAACCCTCGGTCCAATCGGAACCCTAACCGGATCTCTACCCCTCGCCCTCAACATAACCCTAACCCTTGGTCCAATCGCAACCCTAACCGGACCTCTAAACCTAGCCCTCAACATAACACTAACCCTAGGTCCAATCGGAACCCTAACCGGATCTCTAACCCTAGCCCTCAACATAACCCTAACCCTAGGTCCAATCGGAAACCTAACCGGACCTCTAACCCTAGCACTCAACATAACCCTAACCCTAGGTCCAATCGGAACCCTAACCGGATCTCTAATCCTAGCCCTCAACATAACCCTAACCCTAGGTCCAATCAAAACCTTAACTGGACCTCTAACCCTAGCCCTCAATATAACCCTAACCCTAGGTCCAATCGGAACCCTAACCGGATCTCTAACCCTAGCTCTCAACATAACCCTAACCCTAGGTCCAATCGGAACCCTAACCGGATCTCTAACCCTAGCACTCAACATAACCCTAACCGGAGGTCCAATCGGAACCCTAACCGGATCTCTAATCCTAGCCCTCAACATAACCCTAACCCTAGGTCCAATCAAAACCTTAACTGGACCTCTAACCCTAGCCCTCAATATAACCCTAACCCTAGGTCCAATCGGAACCCTAACCGGATCTCTAACCCTAGCCCTCAACGTAACCCTAACCCTAGGTCCAATCGGAACAGTAAACGGATATCTAACCCTAGCCCTCAACATAACCCTAACCCTGGGTCCAATCGGAAACCTGACCGGATTTCTAACCCTCGCCCTCAACATAACCCTAATCCTAGGTCCAATCGGAACCCTAACCGGATTTCTACACCTCGCCCTCAACATAACCCTAACCCTAGTTCCAATCGGAACCCTAGCCGGTTCTCTACCCCTCGCCCTAAACATAACCCTAACCCTAGGTCCAATCGGAACCCTAACCAGATCTCTAACCCTCGCCCTCAACATAACCCTAACCCTAGGTCCAATCGGAACCCTAACCGGATCTCTAACCCAAGCCCTCAACATAACCCTAACCCTAGGTCCAATCGGAACCCTAAAAGGATATCTAACCCTAGCCCTCAACATAAGCCTAACCCTAGGTCCAATCGGAACCCTAAACGGATATCTAACCCTACCCCTCAACATAACCCTAACCCTACGTACAATCGGAACCCTAACAGGAACTCTACCCCTCGCCCTCAACATAACCCTAACCCTAGGTACAATCAGAACCCTAACCGGATCTCTATCCCTAGCCCTCAACATAATCATAACCCTAGGTCCAATCGGAACCCTAAACGGATATCTAATACTAGCCCTCAACATAACCCTACCCTAGGCCCAATCGGAACCCTAAACGGATATCTAACCCTAGCCCTCAACATAACCCTAACCCTAGGTCCAATCGGAACCCTAACCGGATATCTAACCCTAGCCCTCTACATAACACTAACCCTAGTTTCAATCGGAACCCTAACAGGATCTCTACCCCTCGCCCTCAACATAACCCTAACCAGAGGTCCAATCGGAACCCTAACCGGATCTCTACCCCTCGCCCTCAACATAACCCTAACCCGAGGTCCAATCAGAACCCTAACCGGATCTCTACCACTCGCCCTCAACATAACCCTAAAACTTGGTCCAAACGGAACCCTAACCGGATATCTAACACTAGCCCTCAACATAACCCTAACCCTAGGTCCAATCGGAACCCTAACCAGATCTCTAACCCTAGCTCTCAACATAACCCTAACCCTAGGTCCAATCGGAACCCTAACCGGATCTCTAACGCTAGACCTCAACAAAACCCTAACCCTAGGTCCAATCGGAACCCTAACCGGATTTCTAACCCTAGCCTTCAACATAACCCTAACCCTAGGTCCAATCGGAAGCCTAACCGGATCTGTATACCTAGCCCTCAACATAACCCTAAACCTAGGTCCACTCGGAACCCTAAACGGATATCTAACCCTAGCCCTCAACATAACCCTAACCCTAGGTCCAATCGGAACCCTAAACGGATATCTAACCCTAGCCCTCAACATAACCCTAACCCCAGGTACAATCGGACCCCTAACAGGAACTCTACCCCTCGCCCTCTACATAACCCTAACCCTAGGTCCAATCGGAACCCTAACCGGATCTGTGTACCTAGACCTCAACATAACCCTAACCCTAAGTCCTATCGGAACCCTAACAGGATCTCTACCCCTCGCCCTCAACAAAACCCTAACCCTCGGTCCAATCGGAACCCTAACAAGATCTCTAGCCCTCGTCCTCAACATAACCCTAACCCTTGGTCCAATCGCAACCCTAACCGGATCTCTAACCCTAGCCCTCAACATAACCCTAACCCTAGGTCCAATCGGAACCCTAACCGGATCTGTATAGCTAGCCCTCAACATAACCCTAACCCTAGGTCCAATCGGATCCCTAACCGGATCTCTAACCCTAGCCCTCAACATAACCCTAACCCTAGGTCCAATCGCAACCCTAACGGGATCTCTAAACCTAGCCCTCAATATAACCCTAAGCCTAGGTCCAATCGCAACCCTAACCGGATTTCTAACCCTAGCCCTCAACATAACCCTAACCCTAGGTCCAATCGGAACGCTAACCGGATCTCTAACTCTAGCCCTCAACATAACCCTAACCCTAGGTTCAATCGGATCCCTAACCGGTTCTCTAACGCTAGCCTTCAACATAACCCTAACCCTAGGTCCAATCGGAACCCTAACCGGATATCTACCCCTCGCCTCAACATAACCCTAACCCTAGGTCCAATCGGAACCCTAACCGGATCTCTACCCCTCGCCCTCAACATAACCCTAACCCTAGGTCCAATCGGAACCCTAACCGGATCTCTACCCCTCGCCCTCAACATAACCCTAACCCTTGGTCCAATCGGAAACCTAACCGGATATCTAACACTAGCCCTCAACATAACCCTAACCCTAGGTCCAATCGGAACCTTAACCGGATCTCTAACCCTAGCCCTCAACATAACCATAACCTAGGTCCAATCGGAACACTAAACGGATATCTAACCCTAGCCCTCAACATAACCCTAACCCTAGGTCCAATCGGAACCCTAACCGGATCTCTACCCCTCGCCCTCAACATAACCCTAACCCTTGGTCCAATCGGAACCCTAACCGGATCTCTACCCCTCGCCTCAACATAACCCTAACCCTAGGTCCAATCGGAACCCTAACCGGATATCTAACACTAGCCCTCAACATAACCCTAACCCTAGGTAATATCGGAACCCTAACCGGATCTCTAACACTAGCTCTGAACATAACCCTAACCCTAGGTCCAATCGGAACCCTAACCGGATCTCTAACCCTAGCTCTCAACATAGCCTAACCCTAGGTCTAATTGGAACCCTAACCGGATTTCTAACCCTAACCTTCAACATAACCCTAACCCTAGGTCCAATCGGAACCCTAACCGGATCTGTATACCTAGCCCTCAACATAACCCTAACCCTAGGTCCAATCGGAACCCTAACCGGATCTCTAACCCTAGCCCTCAACATAACCATAACCTAGGTCCAATCGGAACCCTAAACGAATATCTAACCCTAGCCCTCAACATAACCCTAACCCTAGGTCCAATCGGAACCCTAAACGGAAATCTAACCCTAGCCCTCAACATAACCCTAACCCTAGGTCCAATCGGAACCCTAAACGGATATCTAACCCTAGCCCTCAACATAACCAAAACCCTAGGTACAATCGGAACCCTAACAGGAACTCTACCCTCCCCCTCAACATAACGCTAACCCTAGGTCCAATCGGACCCCTAACCGTATCTCTAACCCTAGCCCTCAATATAACCATAACCCTAGGTCCAATCGGAACCCTAATCGGATCTCTAAACTTAGCCCTCAACAGAACACTACCCCTACGTCCAATCGGAACCCTAACCGGATCTCTAACCCTAGCCCTCAACATAACCCTAACCGTAGGTCCAATCGGAACCCTAACCGGATCTGTGTACCTAGCCCTCAACATAACCCTAACCCTAGGTCCAATCGGAACCCTAACCGGATCTCTACCCCTCGCCCTCAACATAACCCTAACCCTAGGTCCATTCGGAACCCTAACCGCATCTCTATTCCTAGCCGTCAACATAACCATAACCCTAGGTCCAATCGGAAACCTAAACGGATATCTAACCCTAGCCCTCAACATAACCATAACCCTAGGTCCAATCGGAACCCTAAACGGATATCTAACCCTAGCCCTCAACATAACCCTAACCCTAGGTCCAATCGGAACCCTAACCGGATATCTAACCCTAGCCCTCTACATAACCCTAACCCTAGTTCCAATCGGAACCCTAACAGGATCTCTAACCCTGCCCGCAACATAACCCTAACCCTAGGTCCAATCGGAACCCTAAACGGATATCTAACCCTAGCCCTCAACATAACCCTAACCCTAGGTCCAATCGGAACCCTAACCGGATCTCTACCCCTCGCCCTCAACATAACCCTAACCCTTGGTCCAATCGGAACCCTAACCGGATCTCTACCCCTCGCCTCAACATAACCCTAACCCTAGGTCCAATCGGAACCCTAACCGGATCTCTACCCCTCGCCCTCAACATAACCCTAACCCTTGGTCCAATCGGAACCCTAACCGGATATCTAACACTAGCCCTCAACATAACCCTAACCCTAGGTAATATCGGAACCCTAACCGGATCTCTAAACCTAGCTCTCAACATAACCCTAACCCTAGATCCAATCGGAACCCTAACAGGATCTCTAACCCTAGCCCTCAACATAGCCTAACCCTAGGTCTAATCGGAACCCTAACCGGATTTCTAAACCTAGCCTTCAACATAACCCTAGCCCTAGGTCCAATCGGAACCCTAACCTGATCTGTATACCTAGCCCTCAACATAACCCTAACCCTAGGTCCAATCGGAACCCTAACCGGATCTCTAACCCTAGCCCTCAACCTAACCATAACCTAGGTCCAATCGGAACCCTAAACGAATATCTAACCCTAACCCTCAACATAACCCTAACCCTAGGTCTAATCGGAACACTAAACGGATATCTAACCCTAGCCCTCAACATAACCCTAACCCTAGGTCCAATCGAAACCCTAACAGGATCTCTACCCCTCGCCCTCAACATAACCCTAACCCTAGGTCCAATCGCAAACCTAACCGGATCTCTAAACCTAGCCCTCAACATAACCCTAAGCCTAGGTCCAATCGCAACCCTAACCGGATTTCTAACCCTAGCCCTCAACATAACCCTAACCCTAGGTCCAATCGGAACGCTAACCGGATCTCTAACTCTAGCCCTCAACATAACCCTAACCCTAGGTTCAATCGGATCCCTAACCGGATCTCTAACGCTAGCCTTCAACATAACCCTAACCCTAGGTCCAATCGGAACCCTAACCGGATATCTACCCCTCGCCTCAACATAACCCTAACCCTATGTCCAATCGGAACCCTGACCGGATCTCTACCCCTCGCCCTCAACATAACCCTAACCCTAGGTCCAATCGGAACCCTAACCGGATCTCTACCCCTCGCCCTCAACATACCCCTAACCCTTGGTCCAATCGGAACCCTAACCGGATATCTAACACTAGCCCTCAACATAACCCTAACCCTAGGTCCAATAGGAACCCTAACAGGATCTCTACCCATCGCCCTCAACATAACCCTAACCCCAGGTCCAATCGCAACCCTAACCGGATCTCTAAACCTAGCCCTCAACATAACCCTAAGCCTAGGTCCAATCGCAACCCTAACCGGATTTCTAACCATAGCCCTCAACATAACCCTAACCCTAGGTTCAATTGGAACGCTAACCGGATCTCTAACCCTAGCCCTCAACATAACCCTAACCCTAGGTTCAATCGGATCCCTAACCGGATCTCTAACCCTAGCCCTCAACATAACCCTAACCCTAGGTCCAATCGGAACCCTAACCAGATCTGTATACCTAGCCCTCAACATAACCCTAACCCTAGGTCCAATCGGAACCCTAACAGGATCTCTACCCCTCGCCCTCAACATAACCCTAACCCTAGGTCCAATCGCAACCCTAACCGGATCTCTAAACCTAGCCCTCAACATAACCCTAAGCCTATGTCCAATCGCAACCCTAACCGGATTTCTAACCCTAGCAGTCAACATAACATTAACCCTAGGTCCAATCGGAACCTTAACCGGATCTCTAACACTAGCTCTCAACATAACCCTAACCCTAGGTCCAATCGGAACCCTAACAGGATCTCTAACCCTATCCCTCTACATAACCCTAACCCTAGTTCCAATCGGAACCCTAACAGGATCTCTAACCCTGCCCGCAACATAACCCTAACAATAGGTCCAATCGGAACCCTAAACGGATCTCTAACCCTAGCCCTCAACATAGCCTAACCCTAGGTCTAATCGGAACCCTAACCGGATTTCTAACCCTAGCCTTCAACATAACCCTAACCCTAGGTCCAATCGGAACCCTAACCGGATCTCTAACCCTAACTCTTAACATAACCCTAACCCTAGGTCCAATCGGAACCCTAACCGGATCTCTAACCCTAGCCCTCAACATAACCATAACCTAGGTCCAATCGGAACCCTAAACGAATATCTAATCCTAACCCTCAACATAACCCTAACCCTAGGTCTAATCGGAACCCTAAACGGATATCTAACCCTAGCCCTCAACATAACCCTAACCCTAGGTCCAATCGGAACCCTAACCGGATCTGTATACCTAGCCCTCAACATAACACTAACCCTAGGTCCAATCGGAACCCTAACCGGATCTCTAACCCTAGCTCTAAACATAACCCTAACCCTAGGTCCAATCGGAACCCTAACCGGATCTCTAACCCTAGCCCTCAACATAACCATAACCTAGGTCCAATCGGAACCCTAAACGAATATCTAACCCTAACCCTCAACAGAACCCTAACCCTAGGTCTAATCGGAACCCTAAACGGATATCTAACCCTAGCCCTCAACATAACCCTATCCCTAGGTCCAATCGGAACCCTAACAGGATCTCTACCCCTCGCCCTCAACATAACCCTAACCCTAGGTCCAATCGCAACCCTAACCGGATCTCTAACCCTAGCCCTCAACATAACCCTAAGCCTAGGTCCAATCGCAACCCTAACCGGATTTCTAACCCTAGCCCTCAACATAACCCTAACCCTAGGTCCAATCGGAACGCTAACCGGATCTCTAACCCTAGCCCTCAACATAACCCTAACCCTAGGTTCAATCGGATCACTAACCGGATCTCTAACGCTAGCCCTCAACATAACCCTAACCCTACGTCCAATCGGAACCCTAAACGGATCTGTATACCTAGCCCTCAACATAACCCTAACCCTAGGTCCAATCGGAACCCTAACCGGATCTCTAACCCTAGCCCTCAACATAACCCTAACCTTAGGTCCAATCGGAACCCTAACCAGATCTCTACCCCTCGCCCTCAACATAACCCTAACCCGAGGTCCAATCGGAACCCTAACCGGATCTCTACCCCTCGCCCTCAACATAAACCTAAACCTTGCTCCAATCGGAACTCTAACCGGATATCTAACACTAGCCCTAAACATAACCCCAACCCTAGGTCCAATCGGAACCCTAACCGGATCTCTAACCCTAGCTCTCAACATAACCCTAACCCTAGGTCCAATCGGAACCTAACCGGATCTCTAACCCTAGCCCTCAACATAACCATAACCTAGGTCCAATCGGAACACTAAACGAATATCTAACCCTAACCCTCAACATAACCCTAACCCTAGGTCTAATCGGAACCCTAACCGGATCTCTAACCCTCGCCCTCCACATAACCCTAACCCTAGGTCCATTCGGAACCCTAACCGGATCTCTAACCCTAGCCCTCAACATAACCCTAACCCTAGGTCCAATCGGAACCCTAAACGGAAATCTAACCCTAGCCCTCAACATAACCCTAACCCTAGGTCCAATCGGAACCCTAAACGGATATCTAACCCTAGCCCTCAACATAACCAAAACCCTAGGTACAATCGGAACCCTAACAGGAACTCTACCTTCGCTCTCAACATAACGCTAACCCTAGGTCCAATCGGACCCCTAACCGTATCTCTAACCCTAGCCCTCAATATAACCATAACCCTAGGTCCAATCGGAACCCTAATCGGATCTCTAAACTTAGCCCTCAACAGAACACTACCCCTACGTCCAATCGGAACCTTAACCGCATCTCTAACCCTAGCCCTCAACATAACCCTAACCCTAGGTCCAGTCGGAACCCTAAACGGATATCTAACCCTAGCCCTCAACATAACCCTAACCCTTGGTCCAATCGGAACCCTAACCGGATCTCTACCCCTCTCCTCAACATAACCCTAACCCTAGGTCCAATCGGAACCCTAACCGGATCTCTACCCCTCGCCCTCAACTTAACCCTAACCCTTGGTCCAATCGGAACCCTAACCGGATATCTAACACTAGCCCTCAACATAACCCTAACCCTAGGTAATATCGGAACCCTAACCGGATCTCTAACCCTAGCTCTCAACATAACCCTAACCCTAGGTCCAATCGGAACCCTAACCGGATCTCTAACCCTAGCCCTCAACATAGCCTAACCCTAGGTCTAATCGGAACCCTAACCGGATTTCTAACCCTAGCCTTCAACATAACCCTAACCCTAGGTCCACTCGGAACCCTAACCGGATCTGTATACCTAGCCCTCAACATAACCCTAACCCTAGGTCCAATCGGAACCCTAACAGGATCTCTACCCCTCGCCCTCAACATAACCCTAACCCCAGGTCCAATCGCAACCCTAACCGGATCTCTAAACCTAGCCCTCAACATAACCCTAAGCCTAGGTCCAATCGCAACCCTAACCGGATTTCTAACCCTAGCCCTCAACATAACCCTAACCCTAGGTCCAATCGGAACGCTAACCGGATCTCTAACTCTAGCCCTCAACATAACCCTAACCCTAGGTTCAATCGGATCCCTAACCGGATCTCTAACGCTAGCCTTCAACATAACCCTAACCCTAGGTCCAATCGGAACCCTAACCGGATATCTACCCCTCGCCTCAACATAACCCTAACCCTAGGTCCAATCGGAACCCTAACCGGATCTCTACCCCTCGCCCTCAACATAACCCTAACCCTAGGTCCAATCGGAACCCTAACCGGATCTCTACCCCTCGCCCTCAACATAACCCTAACCCTTGGTCCAATCGGAACCCTAACCGGATATCTAACACTAGCCCTCAACATAACCCTAACCCTAGGTCCAATCGGAACCTTAACCGGATCTCTAACACTAGCTCTCAACATAACCCTAACCCTAGGTCCAATCGGAACCCTAACCGGATCTCTAACCCTATCCCTCTACATAACCCTAACCCTAGTTCCAATCGGAACCCTAACAAGATCTCTAACCCTGCCCGCAACATAACCCTAACCCTAGGTCCAATCGGAACCCTAACCGGATATCTAACACTAGCCCTCAACATAACCCTAACCCTAGGTAATATCGGAACCCTAACCGGATCTCTAACCCTAGCTCTCAACATAACCCTAACCCTAGGTCCAATCGGAACCCTAACCGGAAATCTAACCCTAGCCCTCAACATAACCCTAACCCTAGGTCCAATCGGAACCCTAAACGGATATCTAACCCTAGCCCTCAACATAACCAAAACCCTAGGTACAATCGGAACCCTAACAGGAACTCTACCTTCGCTCTCAACATAACGCTAACCCTAGGTCCAATCGGACCCCTAACCGTATCTCTAACCCTAGCCCTCAATATAACCATAACCCTAGGTCCAATCGGAACCCTAATCGGATCTCTAAACTTAGCCCTCAACAGAACACTACCCCTACGTCCAATCGGAACCTTAACCGGATCTCTAACCCTAGCCCTCAACATAACCCTAACCCTAGGTCCAGTCGGAACCCTAAACGGATATCTAACCCTAGCCCTCAACATAACCCTAACCCTTGGTCCAATCGGAACCCTAACCGGATCTCTACCCCTCGCCTCAACATAACCCTAACCCTAGGTCCAATCGGAACCCTAACAGGATCTCTACCCCTCGCCCTCAACTTAACCCTAACCCTTGGTCCAATCGGAACCCTAACCGGATATCTAACACTAGCCCTCAACATAACCCTAACCCTAGGTAATATCGGAACCCTAACCGGATCTCTAACCCTAGCTCTCAACATAACCCTAACCCTAGGTCCAATCGGAACCCTAACCGGATCTCTAACCCTAGCCCTCAACATAGCCTAACCCTATGTCTAATCGGAACCCTAACCGGATTTCTAACCCTAGCCTTCAACATAACCCTAACCCTAGGTCCAATCGGAACCCTAACCGGATCTGTATACCTAGCCCTCAACATAACCCTAACCCTAGGTCCAATCGGAACCCTAACAGGATCTCTACCCCTCGCCCTCAACATAACCCTAACCCCAGGTCCAATCGCAACCCTAACCGGATCTCTAAACCTAGCCCTCAACATAACCCTAAGCCTAGGTCCAATCGCAACCCTAACCGGATTTCTAACCCTAGCCCTCAACATAACCCTAACCCTAGGTCCAATCGGAACGCTAACCGGATCTCTAACTCTAGCCCTCAACATAACCCTAACCCTAGGTTCAATCGGATCCCTAACCGGATCTCTAACGCTAGCCTTCAACATAACCCTAACCCTAGGTCCAATCGGAACCCTAACCGGATATCTACCCCTCGCCTCAACATAACCCTAACCCTAGGTCCAATCGGAACCCTAACCGGATCTCTACCCCTCGCCCTCAACATAACCCTAACCCTAGGTCCAATCGGAACCCTAACCGGATCTCTACCCCTCGCCCTCAACATAACCCTAATCCTTGGTCCAATCGGAACGCTAACCGGATATCTAACACTAGCCC
Source organism: Miniopterus natalensis (assembly GCF_054644295.1). NCBI lineage: Eukaryota > Metazoa > Chordata > Mammalia > Chiroptera > Miniopteridae > Miniopterus > Miniopterus natalensis. Next base: position 1,135,157 of record NC_142092.1, read on the forward strand.
TCAACATAACCCTAACCCTAGGTCCAATCGGAACCTTAACCGGATCTCTAACACTAGCTCTCAACATAACCCTAACCCCAGGTCCAATCGCAACCCTAACCGGATCTCTAAACCTAGCCCTCAACATAACCCTAAGCCTAGGTCCAATCGCAACCCTAACCGGATTTCTAACCCTAGCCCTCAACATAACCCTAACCGTAGGTCCAATCGGAACGCTAACCGGATCTCTAACTCTAGCCCTCAACATAACCCTAACCCTAGGTTCAATCGGATCCCTAACCGGATCTCTAACGCTAGCCTTCAACATAAGCCTAACCCTAGGTCCAATCGGAACCCTAACCGGATATCTACCCCTCGCCTCAACATAACCCTAACCCTAGGTCCAATCGGAACCCTAACCGGATCTCTACCCCTCGCCCTCAACATAACCCTAACCCTAGGTCCAATCGGAACCCTAACCGGATCTCTACCCCTCGCCCTCAACATAACCCTAACCCTTGGTACAATCGGAACCCTAACCGGATATCTAACACTAGCTCTCAACATAACCCTAAGCCTAGGTCCAATCGCAACCCTAACCGGATTTCTAACCCTAGCCCTCAACATAACCCTAACCCTAGGTCCAATCGGAACGCTAACCGGATCTCTAACTCTAGCCCTCAACATAACCCTAACCCTAGGTTCAATCGGATCCCTAACCGGATCTCTAACGCTAGCCTTCAACATAACCCTAACCCTAGGTCCAATCGGAACCCTAACCGGATATCTACCCCTCGCCTCAACATAACCCTAACCCTAGGTCCAATCGGAACCCTAACCGGATCTCTACCCCTCGCCCTCAACATAACCCTAACCCTAGGTCCAATCGGAACCCTAACCGGATCTCTACCCCTCGCCCTCAACATAACCCTAACCCTTGGTCCAATCGGAACGCTAACCGGATATCTAACACTAGCCCTCAACATAACCCTAACCCTAGGTCCAATCGGAACCTTAACCGGATCTCTAACACTAGCTCTCAACATAACCCTAACCCCAGGTCCAATCGCAACCCTAACCGGATCTCTAAACCTAGCCCTCAACATAACCCTAAGCCTAGGTCCAATCGCAACCCTAACCGGATTTCTAACCCTAGCCCTCAACATAACCCTAACCGTAGGTCCAATCGGAACGCTAACCGGATCTCTAACTCTAGCCCTCAACATAACCCTAACCCTAGGTTCAATCGGATCCCTAACCGGATCTCTAACGCTAGCCTTCAACATAACCCTAACCCTAGGTCCAATCGGAACCCTAACCGGATATCTACCCCTCGCCTCAACATAACCCTAACCCTAGGTCCAATCGGAACCCTAACCGGATCTCTACCCCTCGCCCTCAACATAACCCTAACCCTAGGTCCAATCGGAACCCTAACCGGATCTCTACCCCTCGCCCTCAACATAACCCTAAGCCTTGGTACAATCGGAACCCTAACCGGATATCTAACACTAGCCCTCAACATAACCCTAACCCTAGGTCCAATCGGAACCTTAACCGGATCTCTAACACTAGCTCTCAACATAACCCTAACCCTAGGTCCAATCGGAACCCTAACCGGATCTCTAACCCTATCCCTCTACATAACCCTAACCCTAGTTCCAATCGGAACCCTAACAGGATCTCTAACCCTGCCCGCAACATAACCCTAACCCTAGGTCCAATCGGAACCCTAACCGGATATCTAACACTAGCCCTCAACATAACCCTAACCCTAGGTAATATCGGAACCCTAACCGGATCTCTAACCCTAGCTCTCAACATAACCCTAACCCTAGGTCCAATCGGAACCCTAACCGGATCTCTAACCCTAGCCCTCAACATAGCCTAACCCTAGGTCTAATCGGAACCCTAACCGGATTTCTAACCCTAGCCTTCAACATAACCCTAACCCTAGGTCCAATCGGAACCCTAACCGGATCTGTATACCTAGCCCTCAACATAACCTTAACCCTAGGTCCAATCGGAACCCTAACCGGATCTCTAACCCTAACTCTTAACATAACCCTAACCCTAGGCCCAATCGGAACCCTAACCGGATCTCTAACCCTAGCCCTCAACATAACCATAACCTAGGTCCAATCGGAACCCTAAACGAATATCTAATCCTAACCCTCAACATAACCCTAACCCTAGGTCTAATCGGAACCCTAAACCGATATCTAACCCTAGCCCTCAACATAACCCTAACCCTAGGTCCAATCGGAACCCTAACCGGATCTGTATACCTAGCCCTCAACATAACACTAACCCTAGGTCCAATCGGAACCCTAACCGGATCTCTAACCCTAGCTCTAAACATAACCCTAACCCTAGGTCCAATCGGAACCCTAACCGGATCTCTAACCCTAGCCCTCAACATAACCATAACCTAGGTCCAATCGGAACCCTAAACGAATATCTAACCCTAACCCTCAACAGAACCCTAACCCTAGGTCTAATCGGAACCCTAAACGGATATCTAACCCTAGCCCTCAACATAACCCTATCCCTAGGTCCAATCGGAACCCTAACAGGATCTCTACCCCTCGCCCTCAACATAACCCTAACCCTAGGTCCAATCGCAACCCTAACCGGATCTCTAACCCTAGCCCTCAACATAACCCTAAGCCTAGGTCCAATCGCAACCCTAACCGGATTTCTAACCCTAGCCCTCAACATAACCCTAACCCTAGGTCCAATCGGAACGCTAACCGGATCTCTAACCCTAGCCCTCAACATAACCCTAACCCTAGGTTCAATCGGATCCCTAACCGGATCTCTAACGCTAGCCCTCAACATAACCCTAACCCTAGGTCCAATCGGAACCCTAAACGGATCTGTATACCTAGCCCTCAACATAACCCTAACCCTAGGTCCAATCGGAACCCTAACCGGATCTCTAACCCTAGCCCTCAACATAACCCTAACCTTAGGTCCAATCGGAACCCTAACCGGATCTCTACCCCTCGCCCTCAACATAACCCTAACCCGAGGTCCAATCGGAACCCTAACCGGATCTCTACCCCTCGCCCTCAACATAAACCTAAACCTTGCTCCAATCGGAACTCTAACCGGATATCTAACACTAGCCCTAAACATAACCCTAACCCTAGGTCCAATCGGAACCCTAACCGGATCTCTAACCCTAGCTCTCAACATAACCCTAACCCTAGGTCCAATCGGAACCCTAACCGGATCTCTAACCGTAGCCCTCAACATAACCATAACCTAGGTCCAATCGGAACACTAAACGAATATCTAACCCTAACCCTCAACATAACCCTAACCCTAGGTCTAATCGGAACCCTAACCGGATCTCTAACCCTCGCCCTCCACATAACCCGAACCCTAGGTCCATTCGGAACCCTAAACGGAAATCTAACCCTAGCCCTCAACATAACCCTAACCCTAGGTCCAATCAGAACCCTAAACGGATATCTAACCCTAGCCCTCAACATAACCAAAACCCTAGGTACAATCGGAACCCTAACAGGAACTCTACCTTCGCTCTCAACATAACGCTAACCCTAGGTCCAATCGGACCCCTAACCGTATCTCTAACCCTAGCCCTCAATATAACCATAACCCTAGGTCCAATCGGAACCCTAATCGGATCTCTAAACTTAGCCCTCAACAGAACACTACCCCTACGTCCAATCGGAACCTTAACCGGATCTCTAACCCTAGCCCTCAACATAACCCTAACCCTAGGTCCAGTCGGAACCCTAAACGGATATCTAACCCTAGCCCTCAACATAACCCTAACCCTTGGTCCAATCGGAACCCTAACCGGATCTCTACCCCTCGCCTCAACATAACCCTAACCCTAGGTCCAATCGGAACCCTAACCGGATCTCTACCCCTCGCCCTCAACTTAACCCTAACCCTTGGTCCAATCGGAACCCTAACCGGATATCTAACACTAGCCCTAACATAAACCTAACCCTAGGTAATATCGGAACCCTAACCGGATCTCTAACCCTAGCTCTCAACATAACCCTAACCCTAGGTCCAATCGGAACCCTAACAGGATCTCTACCCCTCGCCCTCAACATAACCCTAACCCCAGGTCCAATCGCAACCCTAACCGGATCTCTAAACCTAGCCCTCAACATAACCCTAAGCCTAGGTCCAATCGCAACCCTAACCGGATTTCTAACCCTAGCCCTCAACATAACCCTAACCCTAGGTTCAATTGGAACGCTAACCGGATCTCTAACCCTAGCCCTCAACATAACCCTAACCCTAGGTTCAATCGGATCCCTAACCGGATCTCTAACGCTAGCCCTCAACATAACCCTAACCCTAGGTCCAATCGGAACCCTAACCAGATCTGTATACCTAGCCCTCAACATAACCCTAACCCTAGGTTCAATCGGATCCCTAACCGGATCTCTAACCCTAGCCCTCAACATAGCCTAACCCTAGGTCTAATCGGAACCCTAACCGGATTTCTAACCCTAGCCTTCAACATAACCCTAACCCTAGGTCCAATCGGAACCCTAACCGGATCTGTATACCTAGCCCTCAACATAACCCTAACCCTAGGTCCAATCGGAACCCTAACCGGATCTCTAACCCTAGCCCTCAACATAACCATAACCTAGGTCCAATCGGAACCCTAAACGGATATCTAACCCTAGCCCTCGACATAACCCTAACCCTAGGTCCAATCGGAAACCTAACAGGATCTCTACCCCTCGCCCTCAACATAACCCTAACCCTAGGTCCAATCGGAACCCTAACCGGATCTCTACCCCTCGCCTCAACATAACCCTAACCCTAGGTCCAATCGGAACCCTAACCGGATCTCTATCCCTCGCCCTCAACTTAACCCTAACCCTTGGTCCAATCGGAACCCTAACCGGATATCTAACACTAGCCCTCAACATAACCCTAACCCTAGGTAATATCGGAACCCTAACCGGATCTCTAACCCTAGCTCTCAACATAACCCTAACCCTAGGTCCAATCGGAACCCTAACCGGATCTCTAACACTAGCCCTCAACAAAGCCTAACCCTAGGTCTAATCGGAACCCTAACCGGATTTCTAACCCTAGCCTTCAACATAACCCTAACCCTAGGTCCAATCGGAACCCTAACCGGATCTGTATACCTAGCCCTCAACATAACCCTAACCCTAGGTCCAATCGGAACCCTAACAGGATCTCTACCCCTCGCCCTCAACATAACCCTAACCCCAGGTCCAATCGCAACCCTAACCGGATCTCTAAACCTAGCCCTCAACATAACCCTAAGCCTAGGTCCAATCGCAACCCTAACCGGATTTCTAACCCTAGCCCTCAACATAACCCTAACCCTAGGTTCAATCGGATCCCTAACCGGATCTCTAACGCTAGCCCTCAACATAACCCTAACCCTAGGTCCAATCGGAACCCTAACCAGATCTGTATACCTAGCCCTCAACATAACCCTAACCCTAGGTTCAATCGGATCCCTAACCGGATCTCTAACCCTAGCCCTCAACATAGCCTAACCCTAGGTCTAATCGGAACCCTAACCGGATTTCTAACCCTAGCCTTCAACATAACCCTAACCCTAGGTCCAATCGGAACCCTAACCGGATCTGTATACCTAGCCCTCAACATAACCCTAACCCTAGGTCCAATCGGAACCCTAACAGGATCTCTAACCCTAGCCCTCAACATAACCATAACCTAGGTCCAATCGGAACCCTAAACGGATATCTAACCCTAGCCCTCGACATAACCCTAACCCTAGGTCCAATCGGAAACCTAACAGGATCTCTACCCCTCGCCCTCAACATAACCCTAACCCTAGGTCCAATCGCAACCCTAACCGGATCTCTAAACCTAGCCCTCAACATAAGCCTAAGCCTAGGTCCAATCGCAACCCTAACCGGATTTCTAAACCTAGCCCTCAACATAACCCTAACCCTAGGTCCAATCGGAACGCTAACCGGATCTCTAACCCTAGCCCTCAACATAACCCTAACCCTAGGTTCAATCGGATCCCTAACCAGATCTGTATACCTAGCCCTCAACATAACCCTAACCCTAGGTCCAATCGGAACCCTAAACGGATATCTAACCCTAGCCCTCAACATAACCCTAACCCTAGGTCCAATCGGAACCCTAACCGGATCTCTACCCCTCGCCCTCAACATAACCCTAACCCTTGGTCCAATCGGAACCCTAACCGGATCTCTACCCCTCGCCTCAACATAACCCTAACCCTAGGTCCAATCGGAACCCTAACAGGATCTCTACCCCTCGCCCTCAACATAACCCTAACCCTTGGTACAATCGGAACCCTAACTGGATATCTAACATTAGCCCTCAACATATCCCTAACCCTAGGTAATGTCGGAACCCTAACCGGATCTCTAACCCTAGCTCTCAACATAACCCTAACCCTAGGTCCAATCGGATCCCTAACCGGATCTCTAACCCTAGCTCTCAACATAACCCTAACCCGAGGTCCAATCGGAACCCTAACCGGATCTCTACCCCTCGCCCTCAACATAACCCTAAACCTTGGTCCAATCGGAACTCTAACCGGATATCTAACACTAGCCCTCAACATAACCCTAACCCTAGGTCCAATCGGAACCCTAACCGGATCTCTAACCCTAGCTCTCAACATAACCCTAACCCTAGGTCCAATCGGAACCCTAACCCGATCTCTAACCCTAGCCCTCAACATAACCATAACCTAGGTCCAATCGGAACCCTAAACGAATATCTAACCCTAACCCTCAACATAACCCTAACCCTAGGTCTAATCGGAACCCTAAACGGATATCTAACCCTAGCCCTCAACATAACCCTTACCCTAGGTACAATCGGAACCCTAACAGGAACTCTACCCCTCGCCTTCAACATAACCCTAACCCTAGGTCCAATCAGAACCGTAACCGGATCTCTATCCCTAGCCCTCAACATAACCATAGCCCTAGGTCCAATCGGAACCCTAACCCGATCTCTAACCCTAGCCCTCAACATAACCATAACCTAGGTCTAATCGGAACCCTAAACGGATATCTAACCCTAGCCCTCAACATAACCCTTACCCTAGGTACAATCGGAACCCTAACAGGAACTCTACCCCTCGCCTTCAACATAACCCTAACCCTAGGTCCAATCGGAACCCTAACCGGATCTCTACCCCTCGCCCTCAACATACCCCTAACCCTTGGTCCAATCGGAACCCTAACCGGATATCTAACACTAGCCCTCAACATAACCCTAACCCTAGGTCCAATAGGAACCCTAACAGGATCTCTACCCATCGCCCTCAACATAACCCTAACCCCAGGTCCAATCGCAACCCTAACCGGATCTCTAAACCTAGCCCTCAACATAACCCTAAGCCTAGGTCCAATCGCAACCCTAACCGGATTTCTAACCATAGCCCTCAACATAACCCTAACCCTAGGTTCAATTGGAACGCTAACCGGATCTCTAACCCTAGCCCTCAACATAACCCTAACCCTAGGTTCAATCGGATCCCTAACCGGATCTCTAACGCTAGCCCTCAACATAACCCTAACCCTAGGTCCAATCGGAACCCTAACCAGATCTGTATACCTAGCCCTCAACATAACCCTAACCCTAGGTGCAATCGGAACCCTAACAGGATCTCTACCCCTCGCCCTCAACATAACCCTAACCCTAGGTCCAATCGCAACCCTAACCGGATCTCTAAACCTAGCCCTCAACATAACCCTAAGCCTATGTCCAATCGCAACCCTAACCGGATTTCTAACCCTAGCAGTCAACATAACATTAACCCTAGGTCCAATCGGAACCTTAACCGGATCTCTAACACTAGCTCTCAACATAACCCTAACCCTAGGTCCAATCGGAACCCTAACAGGATCTCTAACCCTATCCCTCTACATAACCCTAACCCTAGTTCCAATCGGAACCCTAACAGGATCTCTAACCCTGCCCGCAACATAACCCTAACAATAGGTCCAATCGGAACCCTAAACGGATCTCTAACCCTAGCCCTCAACATAGCCTAACCCTAGGTCTAATCGGAACCCTAACCGGATTTCTAACCCTAGCCTTCAACATAACCCTAACCCTAGGTCCAATCGGAACCCTAACCGGATCTCTAACCCTAACTCTTAACATAACCCTAACCCTAGGTCCAATCGGAACCCTAACCGGATCTCTAACCCTAGCCCTCAACATAACCATAACCTAGGTCCAATCGGAACCCTAAACGAATATCTAATCCTAACCCTCAACATAACCCTAACCCTAGGTCTAATCGGAACCCTAAACGGATATCTAACCCTAGCCCTCAACATAACCCTAACCCTAGGTCCAATCGGAACCCTAACCGGATCTGTATACCTAGCCCTCAACATAACACTAACCCTAGGTCCAATCGGAACCCTAACCGGATCTCTAACCCTAGCTCTAAACATAACCCTAACCCTAGGTCCAATCGGAACCCTAACCGGATCTCTAACCCTAGCCCTCAACATAACCATAACCTAGGTCCAATCGGAACCCTAAACGAATATCTAACCCTAACCCTCAACATAACCCTAACCCTAGGTCTAATCGGAACCCTAAACGGATATCTAACCCTAGCCCTCAACATAACCCTATCCCTAGGTCCAATCGGAACCCTAACAGGATCTCTACCCCTCGCCCTCAACATAACCCTAACCCTAGGTCCAATCGCAACCCTAACCGGATCTCTAACCCTAGCCCTCAACATAACCCTAAGCCTAGGTCCAATCGCAACCCTAACCGGATTTCTAACCCTAGCCCTCAACATAACCCTAACCCTAGGTCCAATCGGAACGCTAACCGGATCTCTAACCCTAGCCCTCAACATAACCCTAACCCTAGGTTCAATCGGATCACTAACCGGATCTCTAACGCTAGCCCTCAACATAACCCTAACCCTACGTCCAATCGGAACCCTAAACGGATCTCTATACCTAGCCCTCAACATAACCCTAACCCTAGGTCCAATCGGAACCCTAACCGGATCTCTAACCCTAGCCCTCAACATAACCCTAACCTTAGGTCCAATCGGAACCCTAACCAGATCTCTACCCCTCGCCCTCAACATAACCCTAACCCGAGGTCCAATCGGAACCCTAACCGGATCTCTACCCCTCGCCCTCAACATAAACCTAAACCTTGCTCCAATCGGAACTCTAACCGGATATCTAACACTAGCCCTAAACATAACCCCAACCCTAGGTCCAATCGGAACCCTAACCGGATCTCTAACCCTAGCTCTCAACATAACCCTAACCCTAGGTCCAATCGGAACCTAACCGGATCTCTAACCCTAGCCCTCAACATAACCATAACCTAGGTCCAATCGGAACACTAAACGAATATCTAACCCTAACCCTCAACATAACCCTAACCCTAGGTCTAATCGGAACCCTAACCGGATCTCTAACCCTCGCCCTCCACATAACCCTAACCCTAGGTCCATTCGGAACCCTAACCGGATCTCTAACCCTAGCCCTCAACATAACCCTAACCCTAGGTCCAATCGGAACCCTAAACGGAAATCTAACCCTAGCCCTCAACATAACCCTAACCCTAGGTCCAATCGGAACCCTAAACGGATATCTAACCCTAGCCCTCAACATAACCAAAACCCTAGGTACAATCGGAACCCTAACAGGAACTCTACCTTCGCTCTCAACATAACGCTAACCCTAGGTCCAATCGGACCCCTAACCGTATCTCTAACCCTAGCCCTCAATATAACCATAACCCTAGGTCCAATCGGAACCCTAATCGGATCTCTAAACTTAGCCCTCAACAGAACACTACCCCTACGTCCAATCGGAACCTTAACCGGATCTCTAACCCTAGCCCTCAACATAACCCTAACCCTAGGTCCAGTCGGAACCCTAAACGGATATCTAACCCTAGCCCTCAACATAACCCTAACCCTTGGTCCAATCGGAACCCTAACCGGATCTCTACCCCTCTCCTCAACATAACCCTAACCCTAGGTCCAATCGGAACCCTAACCGGATCTCTACCCCTCGCCCTCAACTTAACCCTAACCCTTGGTCCAATCGGAACCCTAACCGGATATCTAACACTAGCCCTCAACATAACCCTAACCCTAGGTAATATCGGAACCCTAACCGGATCTCTAACCCTAGCTCTCAACATAACCCTAACCCTAGGTCCAATCGGAACCCTAACCGGATCTCTAACCCTAGCCCTCAACATAGCCTAACCCTAGGTCTAATCGGAACCCTAACCGGATTTCTAACCCTAGCCTTCAACATAACCCTAACCCTAGGTCCACTCGGAACCCTAACCGGATCTGTATAGCTAGCCCTCAACATAACCCTAACCCTAGGTCCAATCGGAACCCTAACAGGATCTCTACCCCTCGCCCTCAACATAACCCTAACCCCAGGTCCAATCGCAACCCTAACCGGATCTCTAAACCTAGCCCTCAACATAACCCTAAGCCTAGGTCCAATCGCAACCCTAACCGGATTTCTAACCCTAGCCCTCAACATAACCCTAACCCTAGGTCCAATCGGAACGCTAACCGGATCTCTAACTCTAGCCCTCAACATAACCCTAACCCTAGGTTCAATCGGATCCCTAACCGGATCTCTAACGCTAGCCTTCAACATAACCCTAACCCTAGGTCCAATCGGAACCCTAACCGGATATCTACCCCTCGCCTCAACATAACCCTAACCCTAGGTCCAATCGGAACCCTAACCGGATCTCTACCCCTCGCCCTCAACATAACCCTAACCCTTGGTCCAATCGGAACCCTAACCGGATATCTAACACTAGCCCTCAACATAACCCTAACCCTAGGTCCAATCGGAACCTTAACCGGATCTCTAACACTAGCTCTCAACATAACCCTAACCCTAGGTCCAATCGGAACCCTAACCGGATCTCTAACCCTATCCCTCTACATAACCCTAACCCTAGTTCCAATCGGAACCCTAACAAGATCTCTAACCCTGCCCGCAACATAACCCTAACCCTAGGTCCAATCGGAACCCTAACCGGATATCTAACACTAGCCCTCAACATAACCCTAACCCTAGGTAATATCGGAACCCTAACCGGATCTCTAACCCTAGCTCTCAACATAACCCTAACCCTAGGTCCAATCGGAACCCTAACCGGAAATCTAACCCTAGCCCTCAACATAACCCTAACCCTAGGTCCAATCGGAACCCTAAACGGATATCTAACCCTAGCCCTCAACATAACCAAAACCCTAGGTACAATCGGAACCCTAACAGGAACTCTACCTTCGCTCTCAACATAACGCTAACCCTAGGTCCAATCGGACCCCTAACCGTATCTCTAACCCTAGCCCTCAATATAACCATAACCCTAGGTCCAATCGGAACCCTAATCGGATCTCTAAACTTAGCCCTCAACAGAACACTACCCCTACGTCCAATCGGAACCTTAACCGGATCTCTAACCCTAGCCCTCAACATAACCCTAACCCTAGGTCCAGTCGGAACCCTAAACGGATATCTAACCCTAGCCCTCAACATAACCCTAACCCTTGGTCCAATCGGAACCCTAACCGGATCTCTACCCCTCGCCTCAACATAACCCTAACCCTAGGTCCAATCGGAACCCTAACAGGATCTCTACCCCTCGCCCTCAACTTAACCCTAACCCTTGGTCCAATCGGAACCCTAACCGGATATCTAACACTAGCCCTCAACATAACCCTAACCCTAGGTAATATCGGAACCCTAACCGGATCTCTAACCCTAGCTCTCAACATAACCCTAACCCTAGGTCCAATCGGAACCCTAACCGGATCTCTAACCCTAGCCCTCAACATAGCCTAACCCTATGTCTAATCGGAACCCTAACCGGATTTCTAACCCTAGCCTTCAACATAACCCTAACCCTAGGTCCAATCGGAACCCTAACCGGATCTGTATACCTAGCCCTCAACATAACCCTAACCCTAGGTCCAATCGGAACCCTAACAGGATCTCTACCCCTCGCCCTCAACATAACCCTAACCCCAGGTCCAATCGCAACCCTAACCGGATCTCTAAACCTAGCCCTCAACATAACCCTAAGCCTAGGTCCAATCGCAACCCTAACCGGATTTCTAACCCTAGCCCTCAACATAACCCTAACCCTAGGTCCAATCGGAACGCTAACCGGATCTCTAACTCTAGCCCTCAACATAACCCTAACCCTAGGTTCAATCGGATCCCTAACCGGATCTCTAACGCTAGCCTTCAACATAACCCTAACCCTAGGTCCAATCGGAACCCTAACCGGATATCTACCCCTCGCCTCAACATAACCCTAACCCTAGGTCCAATCGGAACCCTAACCGGATCTCTACCCCTCGCCCTCAACATAACCCTAACCCTAGGTCCAATCGGAACCCTAACCGGATCTCTACCCCTCGCCCTCAACATAACCCTAACCCTTGGTCCAATCGGAACGCTAACCGGATATCTAACACTAGCCCTCAACATAACCCTAACCCTAGGTCCAATCGGAACCTTAACCGGATCTCTAACACTAGCTCTCAACATAACCCTAACCCCAGGTCCAATCGCAACCCTAACCGGATCTCTAAACCTAGCCCTCAACATAACCCTAAGCCTAGGTCCAATCGCAACCCTAACCGGATTTCTAACCCTAGCCCTCAACATAACCCTAACCGTAGGTCCAATCGGAACGCTAACCGGATCTCTAACTCTAGCCCTCAACATAACCCTAACCCTAGGTTCAATCGGATCCCTAACCGGATCTCTAACGCTAGCCTTCAACATAAGCCTAACCCTAGGTCCAATCGGAACCCTAACCGGATATCTACCCCTCGCCTCAACATAACCCTAACCCTAGGTCCAATCGGAACCCTAACCGGATCTCTACCCCTCGCCCTCAACATAACCCTAACCCTAGGTCCAATCGGAACCCTAACCGGATCTCTACCCCTCGCCCTCAACATAACCCTAACCCTTGGTACAATCGGAACCCTAACCGGATATCTAACACTAGCTCTCAACATAAACCTAAGCCTAGGTCCAATCGCAACCCTAACCGGATTTCTAACCCTAGCCCTCAACATAACCCTAACCCTAGGTCCAATCGGAACGCTAACCGGATCTCTAACTCTAGCCCTCAACATAACCCTAACCCTAGGTTCAATCGGATCCCTAACCGGATCTCTAACGCTAGCCTTCAACATAACCCTAACCCTAGGTCCAATCGGAACCCTAACCGGATATCTACCCCTCGCCTCAACATAACCCTAACCCTAGGTCCAATCGGAACCCTAACCGGATCTCTACCCCTCGCCCTCAACATAACCCTAACCCTAGGTCCAATCGGAACCCTAACCGGATCTCTACCCCTCGCCCTCAACATAACCCTAACCCTTGGTCCAATCGGAACGCTAACCGGATATCTAACACTAGCCCTCAACATAACCCTAACCCTAGGTCCAATCGGAACCTTAACCGGATCTCTAACACTAGCTCTCAACATAACCCTAACCCCAGGTCCAATCGCAACCCTAACCGGATCTCTAAACCTAGCCCTCAACATAACCCTAAGCCTAGGTCCAATCGCAACCCTAACCGGATTTCTAACCCTAGCCCTCAACATAACCCTAACCGTAGGTCCAATCGGAACGCTAACCGGATCTCTAACTCTAGCCCTCAACATAACCCTAACCCTAGGTTCAATCGGATCCCTAACCGGATCTCTAACGCTAGCCTTCAACATAACCCTAACCCTAGGTCCAATCGGAACCCTAACCGGATATCTACCCCTCGCCTCAACATAACCCTAACCCTAGGTCCAATCGGAACCCTAACCGGATCTCTACCCCTCGCCCTCAACATAACCCTAACCCTAGGTCCAATCGGAACCCTAACCGGATCTCTACCCCTCGCCCTCAACATAACCCTAACCCTTGGTACAATCGGAACCCTAACCGGATATCTAACACTAGCCCTCAACATAACCCTAACCCTAGGTCCAATCGGAACCTTAACCGGATCTCTAACACTAGCTCTCAACATAACCCTAACCCTAGGTCCAATCGGAACCCTAACCGGATCTCTAACCCTATCCCTCTACATAACCCTAACCCTAGTTCCAATCGGAACCCTAACAGGATCTCTAACCCTGCCCGCAACATAACCCTAACCCTAGGTCCAATCGGAACCCTAACCGGATATCTAACACTAGCCCTCAACATAACCCTAACCCTAGGTAATATCGGAACCCTAACCGGATCTCTAACCCTAGCTCTCAACATAACCCTAACCCTAGGTCCAATCGGAACCCTAACCGGATCTCTAACCCTAGCCCTCAACATAGCCTAACCCTAGGTCTAATCGGAACCCTAACCGGATTTCTAACCCTAGCCTTCAACATAACCCTAACCCTAGGTCCAATCGGAACCCTAACCGGATCTGTATACCTAGCCCTCAACATAACCCTAACCCTAGGTCCAATCGGAACCCTAACCGGATCTCTAACCCTAACTCTTAACATAACCCTAACCCTAGGTCCAATCGGAACCCTAACCGGATCTCTAACCCTAGCCCTCAACATAACCATAACCTAGGTCCAATCGGAACCCTAAACGAATATCTAATCCTAACCCTCAACATAACCCTAACCCTAGGTCTAATCGGAACCCTAAACCGATATCTAACCCTAGCCCTCAACATAACCCTAACCCTAGGTCCAATTGGAACCCTAACCGGATCTGTATACCTAGCCCTCAACATAACACTAACCCTAGGTCCAATCGGAACCCTAACCGGATCTCTAACCCTAGCTCTAAACATAACCCTAACCCTAGGTCCAATCGGAACCCTAACCGGATCTCTAACCCTAGCCCTCAACATAACCCTATCCCTAGGTCCAATCGGAACCCTAACAGGATCTCTACCCCTCGCCCTCAACATAACCCTAACCCTAGGTCCAATCGCAACCCTAACCGGATCTCTAACCCTAGCCCTCAACATAACCCTAAGCCTAGGTCCAATCGCAACCCTAACCGGATTTCTAACCCTAGCCCTCAACATAACCCTAACCCTAGGTCCAATCGGAACGCTAACCGGATCTCTAACCCTAGCCCTCAACATAACCCTAACCCTAGGTTCAATCGGATCCCTAACCGGATCTCTAACGCTAGCCCTCAACATAACCCTAACCCTAGGTCCAATCGGAACCCTAAACGGATCTGTATACCTAGCCCTCAACATAACCCTAACCCTAGGTCCAATCGGAACCCTAACCGGATCTCTAACCCTAGCCCTCAACATAACCCTAACCTTAGGTCCAATCGGAACCCTAACCGGATCTCTACCCCTCGCCCTCAACATAACCCTAACCCGAGGTCCAATCGGAACCCTAACCGGATCTCTACCCCTCGCCCTCAACATAAACCTAAACCTTGCTCCAATCGGAACTCTAACCGGATATCTAACACTAGCCCTAAACATAACCCTAACCCTAGGTCCAATCGGAACCCTAACCGGATCTCTAACCCTAGCTCTCAACATAACCCTAACCCTAGGTCCAATCGGAACCCTAACCGGATCTCTAACCGTAGCCCTCAACATAACCATAACCTAGGTCCAATCGGAACACTAAACGAATATCTAACCCTAACCCTCAACATAACCCTAACCCTAGGTCTAATCGGAACCCTAACCGGATCTCTAACCCTCGCCCTCCACATAACCCGAACCCTAGGTCCATTCGGAACCCTAAACGGAAATCTAACCCTAGCCCTCAACATAACCCTAACCCTAGGTCCAATCAGAACCCTAAACGGATATCTAACCCTAGCCCTCAACATAACCAAAACCCTAGGTACAATCGGAACCCTAACAGGAACTCTACCTTCGCTCTCAACATAACGCTAACCCTAGGTCCAATCGGACCCCTAACCGTATCTCTAACCCTAGCCCTCAATATAACCATAACCCTAGGTCCAATCGGAACCCTAATCGGATCTCTAAACTTAGCCCTCAACAGAACACTACCCCTACGTCCAATCGGAACCTTAACCGGATCTCTAACCCTAGCCCTCAACATAACCCTAACCCTAGGTCCAGTCGGAACCCTAAACGGATATCTAACCCTAGCCCTCAACATAACCCTAACCCTTGGTCCAATCGGAACCCTAACCGGATCTCTACCCCTCGCCTCAACATAACCCTAACCCTAGGTCCAATCGGAACCCTAACAGGATCTCTACCCCTCGCCCTCAACTTAACCCTAACCCTTGGTCCAATCGGAACCCTAACCGGATATCTAACACTAGCCCTCAACATAACCCTAACCCTAGGTAATATCGGAACCCTAACCGGATCTCTAACCCTAGCTCTCAACATAACCCTAACCCTAGGTCCAATCGGAACCCTAACCGGATCTCTAACCCTAGCCCTCAACATAGCCTAACCCTATGTCTAATCGGAACCCTAACCGGATTTCTAACCCTAGCCTTCAACATAACCCTAACCCTAGGTCCAATCGGAACCCTAACCGGATCTGTATACCTAGCCCTCAACATAACCCTAACCCTAGGTCCAATCGGAACCCTAACAGGATCTCTACCCCTCGCCCTCAACATAACCCTAACCCCAGGTCCAATCGCAACCCTAACCGGATCTCTAAACCTAGCCCTCAACATAACCCTAAGCCTAGGTCCAATCGCAACCCTAACCGGATTTCTAACCCTAGCCCTCAACATAACCCTAACCCTAGGTCCAATCGGAACGCTAACCGGATCTCTAACTCTAGCCCTCAACATAACCCTAACCCTAGGTTCAATCGGATCCCTAACCGGATCTCTAACGCTAGCCTTCAACATAACCCTAACCCTAGGTCCAATCGGAACCCTAACCGGATATCTACCCCTCGCCTCAACATAACCCTAACCCTAGGTCCAATCGGAACCCTAACCAGATCTCTACCCCTCGCCCTCAACATAACCCTAACCCTAGGTCCAATCGGAACCCTAACCGGATCTCTACCCCTCGCCCTCAACATAACCCTAACCCTTGGTCCAATCGGAACGCTAACCGGATATCTAACACTAGCCCTCAACATAACCCTAACCCTAGGTCCAATCGGAACCTTAACCGGATCTCTAACACTAGCTCTCAACATAACCCTAACCCCAGGTCCAATCGCAACCCTAACCGGATCTCTAAACCTAGCCCTCAACATAACCCTAAGCCTAGGTCCAATCGCAACCCTAACCGGATTTCTAACCCTAGCCCTCAACATAACCCTAACCGTAGGTCCAATCGGAACGCTAACCGGATCTCTAACTCTAGCCCTCAACATAACCCTAACCCTAGGTTCAATCGGATCCCTAACCGGATCTCTAACGCTAGCCTTCAACATAAGCCTAACCCTAGGTCCAATCGGAACCCTAACCGGATATCTACCCCTCGCCTCAACATAACCCTAACCCTAGGTCCAATCGGAACCCTAACCGGATCTCTACCCCTCGCCCTCAACATAACCCTAACCCTAGGTCCAATCGGAACCCTAACCGGATCTCTACCCCTCGCCCTCAACATAACCCTAACCCTTGGTACAATCGGAACCCTAACCGGATATCTAACACTAGCTCTCAACATAAACCTAAGCCTAGGTCCAATCGCAACCCTAACCGGATTTCTAACCCTAGCCCTCAACATAACCCTAACCCTAGGTCCAATCGGAACGCTAACCGGATCTCTAACTCTAGCCCTCAACATAACCCTAACCCTAGGTTCAATCGGATCCCTAACCGGATCTCTAACGCTAGCCTTCAACATAACCCTAACCCTAGGTCCAATCGGAACCCTAACCGGATATCTACCCCTCGCCTCAACATAACCCTAACCCTAGGTCCAATCGGAACCCTAACCGGATCTCTACCCCTCGCCCTCAACATAACCCTAACCCTAGGTCCAATCGGAACCCTAACCGGATCTCTACCCCTCGCCCTCAACATAACCCTAACCCTTGGTCCAATCGGAACGCTAACCGGATATCTAACACTAGCCCTCAACATAACCCTAACCCTAGGTCCAATCGGAACCTTAACCGGATCTCTAACACTAGCTCTCAACATAACCCTAACCCCAGGTCCAATCGCAACCCTAACCGGATCTCTAAACCTAGCCCTCAACATAACCCTAAGCCTAGGTCCAATCGCAACCCTAACCGGATTTCTAACCCTAGCCCTCAACATAACCCTAACCGTAGGTCCAATCGGAACGCTAACCGGATCTCTAACTCTAGCCCTCAACATAACCCTAACCCTAGGTTCAATCGGATCCCTAACCGGATCTCTAACGCTAGCCTTCAACATAACCCTAACCCTAGGTCCAATCGGAACCCTAACCGGATATCTACCCCTCGCCTCAACATAACCCTAACCCTAGGTCCAATCGGAACCCTAACCGGATCTCTACCCCTCGCCCTCAACATAACCCTAACCCTAGGTCCAATCGGAACCCTAACCGGATCTCTACCCCTCGCCCTCAACATAACCCTAACCCTTGGTACAATCGGAACCCTAACCGGATATCTAACACTAGCCCTCAACATAACCCTAACCCTAGGTCCAATCGGAACCTTAACCGGATCTCTAACACTAGCTCTCAACATAACCCTAACCCTAGGTCCAATCGGAACCCCAACCGGATCTCTAACCCTATCCCTCTACATAACCCTAACCCTAGTTCCAATCGGAACCCTAACAGGATCTCTAACCCTGCCCGCAACATAACCCTAACCCTAGGTCCAATCGGAACCCTAACCGGATATCTAACACTAGCCCTCAACATAACCCTAACCCTAGGTAATATCGGAACCCTAACCGGATCTCTAACCCTAGCTCTCAACATAACCCTAACCCTAGGTCCAATCGGAACCCTAACCGGATCTCTAACCCTAGCCCTCAACATAGCCTAACCCTAGGTCTAATCGGAACCCTAACCGGATTTCTAACCCTAGCCTTCAACATAACCCTAACCCTAGGTCCAATCGGAACCCTAACCGGATCTGTATACCTAGCCCTCAACATAACCCTAACCCTAGGTCCAATCGGAACCCTAACCGGATCTCTAACCCTAACTCTTAACATAACCCTAACCCTAGGTCCAATCGGAACCCTAACCGGATCTCTAACCCTAGCCCTCAACATAACCATAACCTAGGTCCAATCGGAACCCTAAACGAATATCTAATCCTAACCCTCAACATAACCCTAACCCTAGGTCTAATCGGAACCCTAAACCGATATCTAACCCTAGCCCTCAACATAACCCTAACCCTAGGTCCAATTGGAACCCTAACCGGATCTGTATACCTAGCCCTCAACATAACACTAACCCTAGGTCCAATCGGAACCCTAACCGGATCTCTAACCCTAGCTCTAAACATAACCCTAACCCTAGGTCCAATCGGAACCCTAACCGGATCTCTAACCCTAGCCCTCAACATAACCCTATCCCTAGGTCCAATCGGAACCCTAACAGGATCTCTACCCCTCGCCCTCAACATAACCCTAACCCTAGGTCCAATCGCAACCCTAACCGGATCTCTAACCCTAGCCCTCAACATAACCCTAAGCCTAGGTCCAATCGCAACCCTAACCGGATTTCTAACCCTAGCCCTCAACATAACCCTAACCCTAGGTCCAATCGGAACGCTAACCGGATCTCTAACCCTAGCCCTCAACATAACCCTAACCCTAGGTTCAATCGGATCCCTAACCGGATCTCTAACGCTAGCCCTCAACATAACCCTAACCCTAGGTCCAATCGGAACCCTAAACGGATCTGTATACCTAGCCCTCAACATAACCCTAACCCTAGGTCCAATCGGAACCCTAACCGGATCTCTAACCCTAGCCCTCAACATAACCCTAACCTTAGGTCCAATCGGAACCCTAACCGGATCTCTACCCCTCGCCCTCAACATAACCCTAACCCGAGGTCCAATCGGAACCCTAACCGGATCTCTACCCCTCGCCCTCAACATAAACCTAAACCTTGCTCCAATCGGAACTCTAACCGGATATCTAACACTAGCCCTAAACATAACCCTAACCCTAGGTCCAATCGGAACCCTAACCGGATCTCTAACCCTAGCTCTCAACATAACCCTAACCCTAGGTCCAATCGGAACCCTAACCGGATCTCTAACCGTAGCCCTCAACATAACCATAACCTAGGTCCAATCGGAACACTAAACGAATATCTAACCCTAACCCTCAACATAACCCTAACCCTAGGTCTAATCGGAACCCTAACCGGATCTCTAACCCTCGCCCTCCACATAACCCGAACCCTAGGTCCATTCGGAACCCTAAACGGAAATCTAACCCTAGCCCTCAACATAACCCTAACCCTAGGTCCAATCAGAACCCTAAACGGATATCTAACCCTAGCCCTCAACATAACCAAAACCCTAGGTACAATCGGAACCCTAACAGGAACTCTACCTTCGCTCTCAACATAACGCTAACCCTAGGTCCAATCGGACCCCTAACCGTATCTCTAACCCTAGCCCTCAATATAACCATAACCCTAGGTCCAATCGGAACCCTAATCGGATCTCTAAACTTAGCCCTCAACAGAACACTACCCCTACGTCCAATCGGAACCTTAACCGGATCTCTAACCCTAGCCCTCAACATAACCCTAACCCTAGGTCCAGTCGGAACCCTAAACGGATATCTAACCCTAGCCCTCAACATAACCCTAACCCTTGGTCCAATCGGAACCCTAACCGGATCTCTACCCCTCGCCTCAACATAACCCTAACCCTAGGTCCAATCGGAACCCTAACCGGATCTCTACCCCTCGCCCTCAACTTAACCCTAACCCTTGGTCCAATCGGAACCCTAACCGGATATCTAACACTAGCCCTAACATAAACCTAACCCTAGGTAATATCGGAACCCTAACCGGATCTCTAACCCTAGCTCTCAACATAACCCTAACCCTAGGTCCAATCGGAACCCTAACAGGATCTCTACCCCTCGCCCTCAACATAACCCTAACCCCAGGTCCAATCGCAACCCTAACCGGATCTCTAAACCTAGCCCTCAACATAACCCTAAGCCTAGGTCCAATCGCAACCCTAACCGGATTTCTAACCCTAGCCCTCAACATAACCCTAACCCTAGGTTCAATTGGAACGCTAACCGGATCTCTAACCCTAGCCCTCAACATAACCCTAACCCTAGGTTCAATCGGATCCCTAACCGGATCTCTAACGCTAGCCCTCAACATAACCCTAACCCTAGGTCCAATCGGAACCCTAACCAGATCTGTATACCTAGCCCTCAACATAACCCTAACCCTAGGTTCAATCGGATCCCTAACCGGATCTCTAACCCTAGCCCTCAACATAGCCTAACCCTAGGTCTAATCGGAACCCTAACCGGATTTCTAACCCTAGCCTTCAACATAACCCTAACCCTAGGTCCAATCGGAACCCTAACCGGATCTGTATACCTAGCCCTCAACATAACCCTAACCCTAGGTCCAATCGGAACCCTAACCGGATCTCTAACCCTAGCCCTCAACATAACCATAACCTAGGTCCAATCGGAACCCTAAACGGATATCTAACCCTAGCCCTCGACATAACCCTAACCCTAGGTCCAATCGGAAACCTAACAGGATCTCTACCCCTCGCCCTCAACATAACCCTAACCCTAGGTCCAATCGGAACCCTAACCGGATCTCTACCCCTCGCCTCAACATAACCCTAACCCTAGGTCCAATCGGAACCCTAACCGGATCTCTATCCCTCGCCCTCAACTTAACCCTAACCCTTGGTCCAATCGGAACCCTAACCGGATATCTAACACTAGCCCTCAACATAACCCTAACCCTAGGTAATATCGGAACCCTAACCGGATCTCTAACCCTAGCTCTCAACATAACCCTAACCCTAGGTCCAATCGGAACCCTAACCGGATCTCTAACACTAGCCCTCAACATAGCCTAACCCTAGGTCTAATCGGAACCCTAACCGGATTTCTAACCCTAGCCTTCAACATAACCCTAACCCTAGGTCCAATCGGAACCCTAACCGGATCTGTATACCTAGCCCTCAACATAACCCTAACCCTAGGTCCAATCGGAACCCTAACAGGATCTCTACCCCTCGCCCTCAACATAACCCTAACCCCAGGTCCAATCGCAACCCTAACCGGATCTCTAAACCTAGCCCTCAACATAACCCTAAGCCTAGGTCCAATCGCAACCCTAACCGGATTTCTAACCCTAGCCCTCAACATAACCCTAACCCTAGGTTCAATCGGATCCCTAACCGGATCTCTAACGCTAGCCCTCAACATAACCCTAACCCTAGGTCCAATCGGAACCCTAACCAGATCTGTATACCTAGCCCTCAACATAACCCTAACCCTAGGTTCAATCGGATCCCTAACCGGATCTCTAACCCTAGCCCTCAACATAGCCTAACCCTAGGTCTAATCGGAACCCTAACCGGATTTCTAACCCTAGCCTTCAACATAACCCTAACCCTAGGTCCAATCGGAACCCTAACCGGATCTGTATACCTAGCCCTCAACATAACCCTAACCCTAGGTCCAATCGGAACCCTAACAGGATCTCTAACCCTAGCCCTCAACATAACCATAACCTAGGTCCAATCGGAACCCTAAACGGATATCTAACCCTAGCCCTCGACATAACCCTAACCCTAGGTCCAATCGGAAACCTAACAGGATCTCTACCCCTCGCCCTCAACATAACCCTAACCCTAGGTCCAATCGCAACCCTAACCGGATCTCTAAACCTAGCCCTCAACATAACCCTAAGCCTAGGTCCAATCGCAACCCTAACCGGATTTCTAAACCTAGCCCTCAACATAACCCTAACCCTAGGTCCAATCGGAACGCTAACCGGATCTCTAACCCTAGCCCTCAACATAACCCTAACCCTAGGTTCAATCGGATCCCTAACCAGATCTGTATACCTAGCCCTCAACATAACCCTAACCCTAGGTCCAATCGGAACCCTAAACGGATATCTAACCCTAGCCCTCAACATAACCCTAACCCTAGGTCCAATCGGAACCCTAACCGGATCTCTACCCCTCGCCCTCAACATAACACTAACCCTTGGTCCAATCGGAACCCTAACCGGATCTCTACCCCTCGCCTCAACATAACCCTAACCCTAGGTCCAATCGGAACCCTAACAGGATCTCTACCCCTCGCCCTCAACATAACCCTAACCCTTGGTACAATCGGAACCCTAACTGGATATCTAACATTAGCCCTCAACATATCCCTAACCCTAGGTAATGTCGGAACCCTAACCGGATCTCTAACCCTAGCTCTCAACATAACCCTAACCCTAGGTCCAATCGGATCCCTAACCGGATCTCTAACCCTAGCTCTCAACATAACCCTAACCCGAGGTCCAATCGGAACCCTAACCGGATCTCTACCCCTCGCCCTCAACATAACCCTAAACCTTGGTCCAATCGGAACTCTAACCGGATATCTAACACTAGCCCTCAACATAACCCTAACCCTAGGTCCAATCGGAACCCTAACCGGATCTCTAACCCTAGCTCTCAACATAACCCTAACCCTAGGTCCAATCGGAACCCTAACCCGATCTCTAACCCTAGCCCTCAACATAACCATAACCTAGGTCCAATCGGAACCCTAAACGAATATCTAACCCTAACCCTCAACATAACCCTAACCCTAGGTCTAATCGGAACCCTAAACGGATATCTAACCCTAGCCCTCAACATAACCCTTACCCTAGGTACAATCGGAACCCTAACAGGAACTCTACCCCTCGCCTTCAACATAACCCTAACCCTAGGTCCAATCAAAACCGTAACCGGATCTCTATCCCTAGCCCTCAACATAACCATAGCCCTAGGTCCAATCGGAATCCTAACCGGATCTCTAACCCTAGCCCTCAACATAACCCTAACCCTAGGTCCAATCAAAACCCTAACTGGATCTCTAACCCTAGCCCTCAACATAACCCTAACCGTAGGTCCAATCGGAACCCTAACCGGATCTGTGTACCTAGCCCTCAACATAACCCTAACCCTAGGTCCAATCGGAACCCTAACCGGATCTCTACCCCTCGCCCTCAACATAACCCTAACCCTAGGTCCATTCAGAACCCTAACCGCATCTCTATCCCTAGCCCTCAACATAACCATAACCCTAGGTCCAATCGGAACCCTAAACGGATATCTAACCCTAGCCCTCAACATAACCATAACCCTAGGTCCAATCGGAACCCTAACCGGATATCTAACCCTAGCTCTCAACATAACCCGAACCCTAGGTCCAATCGGAACCCTAACCGGATCTCTACCCCTCGCCCTCAACTTAACCCTAACCCTTGGTCCAATCGGAACCCTAACCGGATATCTAACACTAGCCCTCAACATAACCCTAACCCTAGGTAATATCGGACCCTAACCGGATCTCTAACCCTAGCTCTCAACATAACCCTAACCCTAGGTCCAATCGGAACCCTAACCGGATCTCTAACCCTAGCCCTCAACATAGCCTAACCCTAGGTCTAATCGGAACCCTAACCGGATTTCTAACCCTAGCCTTCAACATAACCCTAACCCTAGGTCCAATCGGAACCCTAACCGGATCTGTATACCTAGCCCTCAACATAACCCTAACCCTAGGTCCAATCGGAACCCTAACAGGATCTCTACCCCTCGCCCTCAACTTATCCCTAACCCTTGGTCCAATCGGAACCCTAACAGGATATCTAACACTAGCCCTCAACATAACCCTAACCCTAGGTAATATCGGAACCCTAACCGGATCTCGAACCCTAGCTCTCAACATAACCCTAACCCTAGGTCCAATCGGAACCCTAACCGGATATCTAACACTAGCCCTCAACATAACCCTAACCCTAGGTAATATCGGAAACCTAACCGGATCTCTAAACCTAGCTCTCAACATAACCCTAACCCTAGGTCCGATCGGAACCCTAACCGGATCTCTAACCCTAGCCCTCAACATAACCCTAACCCTAGGTCCAATCGGAACCCTAACAGGATCTCTACCCGTCGCCCTCAACATAACCCTAACCCTAGGTCCAATCGCAACCCTAACCGGATCTCTAACCCTAGCCCTCAACATAACCCTAAGCCTAGGTCCAATAGCAACCCTAACCGGATCTCTAACCCTAGCTCTCAACATAAACCTAACCCTAGGTCCAATCAGAACGCTAACCGGATCTCTAACCCTAGCCCTCAACATAACCCTAACCCTAGGTTCAATCGGATCCCTAACCGGATCTCTAACGCTAGCCCTGAACATAACCCTAACCCTAGGTCCAATCGGAACCCTAAACGGATCTGTATACCTAGCCCTCAACATAACCCTAACCCTAGGTCCAATCGGAACCCTAACCGGATCTCTAACCCTAGCCCTCAACATAACCATAACCTAGGTCCACTCGGAACACTAAACGAATATCTAACCCTAACCCTCAACATAACCCTAACCCTAGGTCTAATCGGAACCCTAACCGTATCTCTAACCCTCGCCCTCCACATAACCCTAACCCTAGGTCCATTCGGAACCCTAACCGGATCTCTAACCCTAGCCCTCAACATAACCATAACCTAGGTCCACTCGGAACACTAAACGAATATCTAACCCTAACCCTCAACATAACCCTAACCCTAGGTCTAATCGGAACCCTAACCGTATCTCTAACCCTCGCCCTCAACATAACCCTAACCCTAGGTCCAATCGGAACCCTAAACGGAAATCTAACCCTAGCCCTCAACATAACCCTAACCCTAGGTCCAATCGGAACCCTAAACGGATATCTAACCCTAGCCCTCAACATAACCAAAACCCTAGGTACAATCGGAACCCTAACAGGAACTCTACCCTCGCCCTCAACATAACGCTACCCCTAGGTCCAATCGGACCCCTAACCGTATTTCTAACCCTAGCCCTCAATATAACCATAACCCTAGGTCCAATCGGAACCCTAATCGGATCTCTAAACTTAGCCCTCAACAGAACACTACCCCTACGTCCAATCGGAACCCTAACCGGATCTCTAACCCTAGCCCTCAACATAACCCTAACCGTAGGTCCAATCGGAACCCTAACCGGATCTGTGTACCTAGCCCTCAACATAACCCTAACCCTAGGTCCAATCGGAACCCTAACCGGATCTCTACCCCTCGCCCTCAACATAACCCTAACCCTAGGTCCATTCGGAACCCTAACCGCATCTCTATCCCTAGCCCTCAACATAACCCTAACCCTAGGTCCAATCGGAACCCTAAACGGATATCTAACCCTAGCCCTCAACATAACCCTAACCCTAGGTCCAATCGGAACCCTAACCGGATCTCTACCCCTCGCCCTCAACATAACCCTAACCCTTGGTCCAATCGGAACCCTAACCGGATCTCTACCCCTCGCCTCAACATAACCCTAACCCTAGGTCCAATCGGAACCCTAACCGGATATCTAACACTAGCCCTCAACATAACCCTAACCCTAGGTAATATCGGAACCCTAACCGGATCTCTAACCCTAGCTCTCAACATAACCCTAACCCTAGGTCCAATCGGAACACTAAGCGGATCTCTAACCCTAGCCCTCAACATAGCCTAACCCTAGGTCTAATCGGAACCCTAACCGGATTTCTAACCCTAGCCTTCAACATAACCCTAACCCTAGGTCCAATCGGAACCCTAACCGGATCTGTATACCTAGCCCTCAACATAACCCTAACCCTAGGTCCAATCGGAACCCTAACCCGATCTCTAACCCTTTGCCCTCAACATAACCATAACCTAGGTCCAATCGGAACCCTAAACGAATATCTAACCCTAACCCTCAACATAACCCTAACCCTAGGTCTAATCGGAACACTAAACGGATATCTAACCCTAGCCCTCAACATAACCCTAACCCTAGGTCCAATCGGAACCCTAACAGGATCTCTACCCCTCGCCCTCAACATAACCCTAACCCTGGGTCCAATCGCAACCCTAACGGGATCTCTAAACCTAGCCCTCAACATAACCCTAAGCCTAGGTCCAATCGCAACCCTAACCGGATTTCTAACCCTAGCCCTCAACATAACCCTAACCCTAGGTCCAATCGGAACGCTAACCGGATCTCTAACTGTAGCCCTCAACATAACCCTAACCCTAGGTTCAATCGGATCCCTAACCGGATCTCTAACGCTAGCCTTCAACATAACCCTAACCCTAGGTCCAATCGGAACCCTAACCGGATATCTACCCCTCGCCTCAACATAACCCTAACCCTAGGTCCAATCGGAAACCTAACCGGATATCTAACACTAGCCCTCAACATAACCTAACCCTAGGTCCAATCGAAACCTTAACCGGATCTCTAACCCTAGCCCTCAACATAACCATAACCTAGGTCCAATCGGAACACTAAACGAATATCTAACCCTAACCCTCAACATAACCCTAACCCTAGGTCCAATCGGAACCCTAACCGGATCTCTAACCCTAGCCCTCAACATAACCATAACCTAGGTCCAATCGGAACACTAAACGAATATCTAACCCTAACCCTCAACATAACCCTAACCCTAGGTCTAATGGGAACCCTAACCGGATCTCTAACCCTCGCCCTCCACATAACCCTAACCCTAGGTCCATTCGGAACCCTAACCGGATCTCTAACCCTAGCCCTCAACATAACCCTAACCCTAGGTCCAATCGGAACCCAAAACGGAAATCTAACCCTAGCCCTCAACATAACCAAAACCCTAGGTACAATCGGAACCCTAACAGGAACTCTACCCTCGCCCTCAACATAACGCTAACCCTAGGTCCAATCGGACCCCTAACCGTATCTCTCACCCTAGCCCTCAATATAACCATAACCCTAGGTCCAATCGGAACCCTAATCGGGTCTCTAAACTTAGCCCTCAACAGAACACTACCCCTACGTCCAATCGGAACCCTAACCGGATCTCTAACCCTAGCCCTCAACATAACCCTAACCGTAGGTCCAATCGGAACCCTAACCGGATCTGTGTACCTAGCATTCAACATAACCCTAACCCTAGGTCCAATCGGAACCCTAACCGGATCTCTACCCCTCGCCCTCAACATAACCCTAACTCTAGGTCCATTCGGAACCCTAACCGCATCTCTATCCCTAGCCCTCAACATAACCATAACCCTAGGTCCAATCGGAACCCTAAACGGATATCTAACCCTAGCCCTCAACATAACCATAACCCTAGGTCCAATCGGAACCCTAAACGGATATCTAACCCTAGCCCTCAACATAACCCTAACCCTAGGTCCAATCGGAACCCTAACCGGATATCTAACCCTAGCCCTCTACATAACCCTAACCCTAGTTCCAATCGGAACCCTAACAGGATCTCTAACCCTGCCCGCAACATAACCCTAACCCTAGTTCCAATCGGAACCCTAAACGGATATCTAACCCTAGCCCTCAACATAACCCTAACCCTAGGTCCAATCGGAACCCTAACCGGATCTCTACCCCTCGCCCTCAACATAACCCTAACCCTTGGACCAATCGGAACCCTAACCGGATCTCTACCCCTCGCCTCAACATAACCCTAACCCTAGGTCCAATCGGAACCCTAACCGGATCTCTACCCCTCGCCCTCAACATAACCCTAACCCTTGGTCCAATCGGAACCCTAACCGGATATCTAACACTAGCCCTCAACATAACCCTAACCCTAGGTAATATCGGAACCCTAACCGGATCTCTAACCCTAGCTCTCAACATAACCCTAACCCTAGGTCCAATCAGAACCCTAACCGGATCTCTAACCCTAGCCCTCAACATAGCCTAACCCTAGGTCTAATCGGAACCCTAACCGGATTTCTAACCCTAGACTTCAACATAACCCTAACCCTAGGTCCAATCGGAACCCTAACAGGATCTGTATACCTAGCCCTCAACATAACCCTAACCCTAGGTCCAATCGGAACCCTAACCGGATCTCTAACCCTAGCCCTCAACATAACCATAACCTAGGTCCAATCGGAACCCTAAACGAATATCTAACCCTAACCCTCAACATAACCCTAACCCTAGGTCTAATCGGAACACTAAACGGATATCTAACCCTAGCCCTCAACATAACCCTAACCCTAGGTCCAATCGGAACCCTAACAGGATCTCTACCCCTCGCCCTCCACATAACCCTAACCCTAGGTCCATTCGGAACCCTAACCGGATCTCTACCCCTCGCCCTCAACATAACCCTAACCCTTGGTCCAATCGGAACCCTAACCGGATCTCTACCCCTCGCCTCAACATAACCCTAACCCTAGGTCCAATCGGAACCCTAACCGGATCTCTACCCCTCGCCCTCAACATAACCCTAACCCTTGGTCCAATCGGAACCCTAACCGGATATCTAACACTAGCCCTCAACATAACCCTAACCCTAGGTAATATCGGAACCCTAACCATATCTCTAACCCTAGCTCTCAACATAACCCTAACCCTAGGTCCAATCAGAACCCTAACCGGATCTCTAACCCTAGCCCTCAACATAGCCTAACCCTAGGTCTAATCGGAACCCTAACCGGATTTCTAACCCTAGACTTCAACATAACCCTAACCCTAGGTCCAATCGGAACCCTAACAGGATCTGTATACCTAGCCCTCAACATAACCCTAACCCTAGGTCCAATCGGAACCCTAACCGGATCTCTAACCCTAGCCCTCAACATAACCATAACCTAGGTCCAATCAGAACCCTAAACGAATATCTAACCCTAACCCTCAACATAACCCTAACCCTAGGTCTAATCGGAACACTAAACGGATATCTAACCCTAGCCCTCAACATAACCCTAACCCTAGGTCCAATCGGAACCCTAACAGGATCTCTACCCCTCGCCCTCAACATAACCCTAACCCTAGGTCCAATCGCAACCCTAACCGGATCTCTAAACCTAGCCCTCAACATAACCCTAAGCCTAGGTCCAATCGCAACCCTAACCGGATTTCTAACCCTATCCCTCAACATAACCCTAACCCTAGGTCCAATCGGAACGCTAACCGGATCTCTAACTCTAGCCCTCAACATAACCCTAACCCTAGGTTCAATCGGATCCCTAACCGGATCTCTAACGCTAGCCTTCAACATAACCCTAACCCTAGGTCCAATCGGAACCCTAACCGGATATCTACCCCTCGCCTCAACATAACCCTAACCCTAGGTCCAATCGGAACCCTAACCGGATCTCTACCCCTCGCCCTCAACATAACCCTAACCCTAGGTCCAATCGGAACCCTAACCGGATCTCTACCCCTCGCCCTCAACATAACCCTAACCCTTGGTCCAATCGGAACCCTAACCGGATATCTAACACTAGCTCTCAACATAACATTAACCCTAGGTCCAATCGGAACCTTAACCGGATCTCTAACACTAGCTCTCAACATAACCCTAACCCTAGGTCCAATCGGAACCCTAACCGGATCTCTAACCCTATCCCTCTACATAACCCTAACCCTAGTTCCAATCGGAACCCTAACAGGATCTCTAACCCTGCCCGCAACATAACCCTAACCCTAGGTCCAATCGGAACCCTAACCGGATATCTAACACTAGCCCTCAACATAACCCTAACCCTAGGTAATATCGGAACCCTAACCGGATCTCTAACCCTAGCTCTCAACATAACCCTAACCCTAGGTCCAATCGGAACCCTAACCGGATCTCTAACCCTAGCCCTCAACATAGCCTAACCCTAGGTCTAATCGGAACCCTAACAGGATCTCTACCCCTCGCCCTCAACATAACCCTAACCCTAGGTCCAATCGCAACCCTAACCGGATCTCTAACCCTAGCCCTCAACATAACCCTAAGCCTAGGTCCAATCGCAACCCTAACCGGATTTCTAACCCTAGCCCTCAACATAACCCTAACCCTAGGTCCAATCGGAACGCTAACCGGATCTCTAACACTAGCCCTCAACATAACCCTAACCCTAGGTTCAATCGGATCCCTAACCGGATCTCTAACGCTAGCCCTCAACATAACCCTAACCCTAGGTCCAATCGGAACCCTAAACGGATCTGTATACCTAGCCCTCAACATAACCCTAACCCTAGGTCCAATCGGAACCCTAACCGGATCTCTAACCCTAGCCCTCAACATAACCCTAACCTTAGGTCCAATCGGAACCCTAACCGGATCTCTACCCCTCGCCCTCAACATAACCCTAAACCGAGGTCCAATCGGAACCCTAACCGGATCTCTACCACTCGCCCTCAACATAAACCTAAACCTTGCTCCAATCGGAACTCTAACCGGATATCTAACACTAGCCCTAAACATAACCCTAACCCTAGGTCCAATCGGAACCCTAACCGGATCTCTAACCCTAGCTCTCAACATAACCCTAACCCTAGGTCCAATCGGAACCCTAACCGGATCTCTAACCCTAGCCCTCAACATAACCATAACCTAGGTCCAATCGGAACACTAAACGAATATCTAACCCTAACCCTCAACATAACCCTAACCCTAGGTCTAATCTGAACCCTAACCGGATCTCTAACCCTCGCCCTCCACATAACCCTAACCCTAGGTCCATTCGGAACCCTAACCGGATCTCTAACCCTAGCCCTCAACATAACCCTAACCCTAGGTCCAATCGGAACCCTAAACGGAAATCTAACCCTAGCCCTCAACATAACCCTAACCCTAGGTCCAATCGGAACCCTAAACGGATATCTAACCCTAGCCCTCAACATAACCAAAACCCTAGGTACAATCGGAACCCTGACAGGAACTCTACCTTCGCTCTCAACATAACGCTAACCCTAGGTCCAATCGGACCCCTAACCGTATCTCTAACCCTAGCCCTCAATATAACCATAACCCTAGGTCCAATCGGAACCCTAATCGGATCTCTAAACTTAGCCCTCAACAAAACACTACCCCTACGTCCAATCGGAACCTTAACCGGATCTCTAACCCTAGCCCTCAACATAACCCTAACCCTAGGTCCAGTCGGAACCCTAAACGGATATCTAACCCTAGCCCTCAACATAACCCTAACCCTTGGTCCAATCGGAACCCTAACCGGATCTCTACCCCTCGCCTCAACATAACCCTAACCCTAGGTCCAATCGGAACCCTAACAGGATCTCTACCCCTCGCCCTCAACTTAACCCTAACCCTTGGTCCAATCGGAACCCTAACCGGATATCTAACACTAGCCCTCAACATAACCCTAACCCTAGGTAATATCGGAACCCTATCCGGATCTCTAACCCTAGCTCTCAACATAACCCTAACCCTAGGTCCAATCGGAACCCTAACCGGATCTCTAACCCTAGCCCTCAACATAGCCTAACCCTAGGTCTAATCGGAACCCTAACCGGATTTCTAACCCTAGCCTTCAACATAACCCTAACCCTAGGTCCAATCGGAACCCTAACCGGATCTGTATACCTAGCCCTCAACATAACCCTAACCCTAGGTCCAATCGGAACCCTAACAGGATCTCTACCCCTCGCCCTCAACATAACCCTAACCCCAGGTCCAATCGCAACCCTAACCGGATCTCTAAACCTATCCCTCAACATAACCCTAAGCCTAGGTCCAATCGCAACCCTAACCGGATTTCTAACCCTAGCCCTCAACATAACCCTAACCCTAGGTCCAATCGGAACCCTAACCGGATCTCTACCCCTCGCCCTCAACATAACCCTAACCCTTGGTCCAATCGGAACCCTAACCGGATATCTAACACTAGCCCTCAACATAACCCTAACCCTAGGTCCAATCGGAACCTTAACCGGATCTCTAACACTAGCTCTCAACATAACCCTAACCCTAGGTCCAATCGGAACCTTAACCGGATCTCTAACCCTAGCCCTCAACATAACCCTAACCCTAGGTAATATCGGAACCCTAACCGGATCTCTAACCCTAGCCCTCAACATAACCCTAACCCTAGGTCCAATCGGAACCCTAACCGGATCTCTAACCCTAGCCCTCAACATAGCCTAACCCTAGGTCTAATCGGAACCCTAACCGGATTTCTAACCCTAGCCTTCAACATAACCCTAACCCTAGGTCCAATCGGAACCCTAACAGGATCTGTATACCTAGCCCTCAACATAACCCTAACCCTAGGTCCAATCGGAACCCTAACCGGATCTCTAACCCTAGCCCTCAACATAACCATAACCTAGGTCCAATCGGAACCCTAAACGAATATCTAACCCTAACCCTCAACATAACCCTAACCCTAGGTCTAATCGGAACACTAAACGGATATCTAACCCTAGCCCTCAACATAACCCTAACCCTAGGTCCAATCGGAACCCTAACAGGATCTCTACCCCTCGCCCTCAACATAACCCTAACCCTAGGTCCAATCGCAACCCTAACCGGATCTCTAAACCTAGCC
Source organism: Miniopterus natalensis (assembly GCF_054644295.1). Taxonomy (NCBI): domain Eukaryota; kingdom Metazoa; phylum Chordata; class Mammalia; order Chiroptera; family Miniopteridae; genus Miniopterus; species Miniopterus natalensis. Next base: position 1,168,664 of record NC_142092.1, read on the forward strand.
CTCAACATAACCCTAAGCCTAGGTCCAATCGCAACCCTAACCGGATTTCTAACCCTAGCCTCAACATAACCCTAACCCTAGGTCCAATCGGAAGGCTAACCGGATCTCTAACTCTAGCCCTCAACATAACCCTAACCCTAGGTTCAATCGGATCCCTAACCGGATCTCTAACGCTAGCCTTCAACATAACCCTAACCCTAGGTCCAATCGGAACCCTAACCGGATATCTACCCCTCGCCTCAACATAACCCTAACCCTAGGTCCAATCGGAACCCTAACCGGATCTCTACCCCTCGCCCTCAACATAACCCTAACCCTAGGTCCAATCGGAACCCTAACCGGATCTCTACCCCTCGCCCTCAACATAACCCTAACCCTTGGTCCAATCGGAACCCTAACCGGATATCTAACACTAGCCCTCAACATAACCCTAACCCTAGGTCCAATCGGAACCTTAACCGGATCTCTAACACTAGCTCTCAACATAACCCTAACCCTAGGTCCAATCGGAACCCTAACCGGATCTCTAACCCTATCCCTCTACATAACCCTAACCCTAGTTCCAATCGGAACCCTAACAGGATCTCTAACCCTGCCCGCAACATAACCCTAACCCTAGGTCCAATCGGAACCCTAACCGGATATCTAACCCTAGCTCTCAACATAACCCTAAACCTAGGTCCAATCGGAACCCTAACCGGATCTCTAACCCTAGCCCTCAACATAGCCTAACCCTAGGTCTAATCGGAACCCTAACCGGATTTCTAACCCTAGCCTTCAACATAACCCTAACCCTAGGTCCAATCGGAACCCTAACCGGATCTGTATACCTAGCCCTCAACATAACCCTAACCCTAGGTCCAATCGGAACCCTAACCGGATCTCTAACCCTAACTCTTAACATAACCCTAACCCTAGGTCCAATCGGAACCCTAACCGGATCTCTAACCCTAGCCCTCAACATAACCATAACCTAGGTCCAATCGGAACCCTAAACGAATATCTAATCCTAACCCTCAACATAACCCTAACCCTAGGTCTAATCGGAACCCTAAACGGATATCTAACCCTAGCCCTCAACATAACCCTAACCCTAGGTCCAATCGGAACCCTAACCGGATCTGTATACCTAGCCCTCAACATAACACTAACCCTAGGTCCAATCGGAACCCTAACCGGATCAATAACCCTAGCTCTAAACGTAACCCTAACCCTAGGTCCAATCGGAACCCTAACCGGATCTCTAACCCTAGCCCTCAACATAACCATAACCTAGGTCCAATCGGAACCCTAAACGAATATCTAACCCTAACCCTCAACAGAACCCTAACCCTAGGTCTAATCGGAACCCTAAACGGATATCTAACCCTAGCCCTCAACATAACCCTATCCCTAGGTCCAATCGGAACCCTAACAGGATCTCTACCCCTCGCCTTCAACATAACCCTAACCCTAGGTCCAATCGCAACCCTAACCGGATCTCTAACCCTAGCCCTCAACATAACCCTAAGCCTAGGTCCAATCGCAACCCTAACCGGATTTCTAACCCTAGCCCTCAACATAACCCTAACCCTAGGTCCAATCGGAACGCTAACCGGATCTCTAACCCTAGCCCTCAACATAACCCTAACCCTAGGTTCAATCGGATCCCTAACCGGATCTCTAACGCTAGCCCTCAACATAACCCTAACCCTAGGTCCAATCGGAACCCTAAACGGATCTGTATACCTAGCCCTCAACATAACCCTAACCCTAGGTCCAATCGGAACCCTAACCGGATCTCTAACCCTAGCCCTCAACATAACCCTAACCTTAGGTCCAATCGGAACCCTAACCGGATCTCTACCCCTCGCCCTCAACATAACCCTAACCCGAGGTCCAATCGGAACCCTAACCGGATCTCTACCCCTCGCCCTCAACATAAACCTAAACCTTGCTCCAATCGGAACTCTAACCGGATATCTAACACTAGCCCTAAACATAACCCTAACCCTAGGTCCAATCGGAACCCTAACCGGATCTCTAACCCTAGCTCTCAACATAACCCTAACCCTAGGTCCAATCGGAACCCTAACCGGATCTCTAACCCTAGCCCTCAACATAACCATAACCTAGGTCCAATCGGAACACTAAACGAATATCTAACCCTAACCCTCAACATAACCCTAACCCTAGGTCTAATCGGAACCCTAACCGGATCTCTAACCCTCGCCCTCCACATAACCCTAACCCTAGGTAATATCGGAACCCTAACCGGATCTCTAACCCTAGCTCTCAACATAACCCTAACCCTAGGTCCAATCAGAACCCTAACCGGATCTCTAACCCTAGACCTCAACATAGCCTAACCCTAGGTCTAATCGGAACCCTAACCGGATTTCTAACCCTAGACTTCAACATAACCCTAACCCTAGGTCCAATCGGAACCCTAACAGGATCTGTATACCTAGCCCTCAACATAACCCTAACCCTAGGTCCAATCGGAACCCTAACCGGATCTCTAACCCTAGCCCTCAACATAACCATAACCTAGGTCCAATCGGAACCCTAAACGAATATCTAACCCTAACCCTCAACATAACCCTAACCCTAGGTCTAATCGGAACACTAAACGGATATCTAACCCTAGCCCTCAACATAACCCTAACCCTAGGTCCAATCGGAACCCTAACAGGATCTCTACCCCTCGCCCTCCACATAACCCTAACCCTAGGTCCATTCGGAACCCTAACCGGATCTCTACCCCTCGCCCTCAACATAACCCTAACCCTTGGTCCAATCGGAACCCTAACCGGATCTCTACCCCTCGCCTCAACATAACCCTAACCCTAGGTCCAATCGGAACCCTAACCGGATCTCTACCCCTCGCCCTCAACATAACCCTAACCCTTGGTCCAATCGGAACCCTAACCGGATATCTAACACTAGCCCTCAACATAACCCTAACCCTAGGTAATATCGGAACCCTAACCATATCTCTAACCCTAGCTCTCAACATAACCCTAACCCTAGGTCCAATCAGAACCCTAACCGGATCTCTAACCCTAGCCCTCAACATAGCCTAACCCTAGGTCTAATCGGAACCCTAACCGGATTTCTAACCCTAGACTTCAACATAACCCTAACCCTAGGTCCAATCGGAACCCTAACAGGATCTGTATACCTAGCCCTCAACATAACCCTAACCCTAGGTCCAATCGGAACCCTAACCGGATCTCTAACCCTAGCCCTCAACATAACCATAACCTAGGTCCAATCAGAACCCTAAACGAATATCTAACCCTAACCCTCAACATAACCCTAACCCTAGGTCTAATCGGAACACTAAACGGATATCTAACCCTAGCCCTCAACATAACCCTAACCCTAGGTCCAATCGGAACCCTAACAGGATCTCTACCCCTCGCCCTCAACATAACCCTAACCCTAGGTCCAATCGCAACCCTAACCGGATCTCTAAACCTAGCCCTCAACATAACCCTAAGCCTAGGTCCAATCGCAACCCTAACCGGATTTCTAACCCTATCCCTCAACATAACCCTAACCCTAGGTCCAATCGGAACGCTAACCGGATCTCTAACTCTAGCCCTCAACATAACCCTAACCCTAGGTTCAATCGGATCCCTAACCGGATCTCTAACGCTAGCCTTCAACATAACCCTAACCCTAGGTCCAATCGGAACCCTAACCGGATATCTACCCCTCGCCTCAACATAACCCTAACCCTAGGCCCAATCGGAACCCTAACCGGATCTCTACCCCTCGCCCTCAACATAACCCTAACCCTAGGTCCAATCGGAACCCTAACCGGATCTCTACCCCTCGCCCTCAACATAACCCTAACCCTTGGTCCAATCGGAACCCTAACCGGATATCTAACACTAGCCCTCAACATAACATTAACCCTAGGTCCAATCGGAACCTTAACCGGATCTCTAACACTAGCTCTCAACATAACCCTAACCCTAGGTCCAATCGGAACCCTAACCGGATCTCTAACCCTATCCCTCTACATAACCCTAACCCTAGTTCCAATCGGAACCCTAACAGGATCTCTAACCCTGCCCGCAACATAACCCTAACCCTAGGTCCAATCGGAACCCTAACCGGATATCTAACACTAGCCCTCAACATAACCCTAACCCTAGGTAATATCGGAACCCTAACCGGATCTCTAACCCTAGCTCTCAACATAACCCTAACCCTAGGTCCAATCGGAACCCTAACCGGATCTCTAACCCTAGCCCTCAACATAGCCTAACCCTAGGTCTAATCGGAACCCTAACAGGATCTCTACCCCTCGCCCTCAACATAACCCTAACCCTAGGTCCAATCGCAACCCTAACCGGATCTCTAACCCTAGCCCTCAACATAACCCTAAGCCTAGGTCCAATCGCAACCCTAACCGGATTTCTAACCCTAGCCCTCAACATAACCCTAACCCTAGGTCCAATCGGAACGCTAACCGGATCTCTAACCCTAGCCCTCAACATAACCCTAACCCTAGGTTCAATCGGATCCCTAACCGGATCTCTAACGCTAGCCCTCAACATAACCCTAACCCTAGGTCCAATCGGAACCCTAAACGGATCTGTATACCCAGCCCTCAACATAACCCTAACCCTAGGTCCAATCGGAACCCTAACCGGATCTCTAACCCTAGCCCTCAACATAACCCTAACCTTAGGTCCAATCGGAACCCTAACCGGATCTCTACCCCTCGCCCTCAACATAACCCTAAACCGAGGTCCAATCGGAACCCTAACCGGATCTCTACCACTCGCCCTCAACATAAACCTAAACCTTGCTCCAATCGGAACTCTAACCGGATATCTAACACTAGCCCTAAACATAACCCTAACCCTAGGTCCAATCGGAACCCTAACCGGATCTCTAACCCTAGCCCTCAACATAACCATAACCTAGGTCCAATCGGAACACTAACCGGATCTCTAACCCTAGCCCTCAACATAACCATAACCTAGGTCCAATCGGAACACTAAACGAATATCTAACCCTAACCCTCAACATAACCCTAACCCTAGGTCTAATCGGAACCCTAACCGGATCTCTAACCCTCGCCCTCCACATAACCCTAACCCTAGGTCCATTCGGAACCCTAACCGGATCTCTAACCCTAGCCCTCAACATAACCCTAACCCTAGGTCCAATCGGAACCCTAAACGGAAATCTAACCCTAGCCCTCAACATAACCCTAACCCTAGGTCCAATCGGAACCCTAAACGGATATCTAACCCTAGCCCTCAACATAACCAAAACCCTAGGTACAATCGGAACCCTAACAGGAACTCTACCTTCGCTCTCAACATAACGCTAACCCTAGGTCCAATCGGACCCCTAACCGTATCTCTAACCCTAGCCCTCAATATAACCATAACCCTAGGTCCAATCGGAACCCTAATCGGATCTCTAAACTTAGCCCTCAACAGAACACTACCCCTAAGTCCAATCGGAACCTTAACCGGATCTCTAACCCTAGCCCTCAACATAACCCTAACCCTAGGTCCAGTCGGAACCCTAAACGGATATCTAACCCTAGCCCTCAACATAACCCTAACCCTTGGTCCAATCGGAACCCTAACCGGATCTCTACCCCTCGCCTCAACATAACCCTAACCCTAGGTCCAATCGGAACCCTAACAGGATCTCTACCCCTCGCCCTCAACTTAACCCTAACCCTTGGTCCAATCGGAACCCTAACCGGATATCTAACACTAGCCCTCAACATAACCCTAACCCTAGGTAATATCGGAACCCTAACCGGATCTCTAACCCTAGCTCTCAACATAACCCTAACCCTAGGTCCAATCGGAACCCTAACCGGATCTCTAACCCTAGCCCTCAACATAGCCTAACCCTAGGTCTAATCGGAACCCTAACCGGATTTCTAACCCTAGCCTTCAACATAACCCTAACCCTAGGTCCAATCGGAACCCTAACCGGATCTGTATACCTAGCCCTCAACATAACCCTAACCCTAGGTCCAATCGGAACCCTAACAGGATCTCTACCCCTCGCCCTCAACATAACCCTAACCCCAGGTCCAATCGCAACCCTAACCGGATCTCTAAACCTATCCCTCAACATAACCCTAAGCCTAGGTCCAATCGCAACCCTAACCGGATTTCTAACCCTAGCCCTCAACATAACCCTAACCCTAGGTCCAATCGGAACCCTAACCGGATCTCTACCCCTCGCCCTCAACATAACCCTAACCCTTGGTCCAATCGGAACCCTAACCGGATATCTAACACTAGCCCTCAACATAACCCTAACCCTAGGTCCAATCGGAACCTTAACCGGATCTCTAACACTAGCTCTCAACATAACCCTAACCCTAGGTCCAATCGGAACCTTAACCGGATCTCTAACCCTAGCCCTCAACATAACCCTAACCCTAGGTAATATCGGAACCCTAACCGGATCTCTAACCCTAGCTCTCAACATAACCCTAACCCTAGGTCCAATCGGAACCCTAACCGGATCTCTAACCCTAGCCCTCAACATAGCCTAACCCTAGGTCTAATCGGAACCCTAACCGGATTTCTAACCCTAGCCTTCAACATAACCCTAACCCTAGGTCCAATCGGAACCCTAACAGGATCTGTATACCTAGCCCTCAACATAACCCTAACCCTAGGTCCAATCGGAACCCTAACCGGATCTCTAACCCTAGCCCTCAACATAACCATAACCTAGGTCCAATCGGAACCCTAAACGAATATCTAACCCTAACCCTCAACATAACCCTAACCCTAGGTCTAATCGGAACACTAAACGGATATCTAACCCTAGCCCTCAACATAACCCTAACCCTAGGTCCAATCGGAACCCTAACAGGATCTCTACCCCTCGCCCTCAACATAACCCTAACCCTAGGTCCAATCGCAACCCTAACCGGATCTCTAAACCTAGCCCTCAACATAACCCTAAGCCTAGGTCCAATCGCAACCCTAACCGGATTTCTAACCCTAGCCTCAACATAACCCTAACCCTAGGTCCAATCGGAACGCTAACCGGATCTCTAACTCTAGCCCTCAATATAACCCTAACCCTAGTTTCAATCGGATCCCTAACCGGATCTCTAACGCTAGCCTTCAACATAACCCTAACCCTAGGTCCAATCGGAACCCTAACCGGATATCTACCCCTCGCCTCAACATAACCCTAACCCTAGGTCCAATCGGAACCCTAACCGGATCTCTACCCCTCGCCCTCAACATAACCCTAACCCTAGGTCCAATCGGAACCCTAACCGGATCTCTACCCCTCGCCCTCAACATAACCCTAACCCTTGGTCCAATCGGAACCCTAACCGGATATCTAACACTAGCCCTCAACATAACCCTAACCCTAGGTCCAATCGGAACCTTAACCGGATCTCTAACACTAGCTCTCAACATAACCCTAACCCTAGGTCCAATCGGAACCCTAACCGGATCTCTAACCCTATCCCTCTACATAACCCTAACCCTAGTTCCAATCGGAACCCTAACAGGATCTCTAACCCTGCCCGCAACATAACCCTAACCCTAGGTCCAATCGGAACCCTAACCGGATATCTAACCCTAGCTCTCAACATAACCCTAAACCTAGGTCCAATCGGAACCCTAACCGGATCTCTAACCCTAGCCCTCAACATAGCCTAACCCTAGGTCTAATCGGAATTCTAACCGGATTTCTAACCCTAGCCTTCAACATAACCCTAACCCTAGGTCCAATCGGAACCCTAACCGGATCTGTATACCTAGCCCTCAACATAACCCTAACCCTAGGTCCAATCGGAACCCTAACCGGATCTCTAACCCTAACTCTTAACATAACCCTAACCCTAGGTCCAATCGGAACCCTAACCGGATCTCTAACCCTAGCCCTCAACATAACCATAACCTAGGTCCAATCGGAACCCTAAACGAATATCTAATCCTAACCCTCAACATAACCCTAACCCTAGGTCTAATCGGAACCCTAAACGGATATCTAACCCTAGCCCTCAACATAACCCTAACCCTAGGTCCAATCGGAACCCTAACCGGATCTGTATACCTAGCCCTCAACATAACACTAACCCTAGGTCCAATCGGAACCCTAACCGGATCTCTAACCCTAGCTCTAAACGTAACCCTAACCCTAGGTCCAATCGGAACCCTAACCGGATCTCTAACCCTAGCCCTCAACATAACCATAACCTAGGTCCAATCGGAACCCTAAACGAATATCTAACCCTAACCCTCAACAGAACCCTAACCCTAGGTCTAATCGGAACCCTAAACGGATATCTAACCCTAGCCCTCAACATAACCCTATCCCTAGGTCCAATCGGAACCCTAACAGGATCTCTACCCCTCGCCTTCAACATAACCCTAACCCTAGGTCCAATCGCAACCCTAACCGGATCTCTAACCCTAGCCCTCAACATAACCCTAAGCCTAGGTCCAATCGCAACCCTAACCGGATTTCTAACCCTAGCCCTCAACATAACCCTAACCCTAGGTCCAATCGGAACGCTAACCGGATCTCTAACCCTAGCCCTCAACATAACCCTAACCCTAGGTTCAATCGGATCCCTAACCGGATCTCTAACGCTAGCCCTCAACATAACCCTAACCCTAGGTCCAATCGGAACCCTAAACGGATCTGTATACCTAGCCCTCAACATAACCCTAACCCTAGGTCCAATCGGAACCCTAACCGGATCTCTAACCCTAGCCCTCAACATAACCCTAACCTTAGGTCCAATCGGAACCCTAACCGGATCTCTACCCCTCGCCCTCAACATAACCCTAACCCGAGGTCCAATCGGAACCCTAACCGGATCTCTACCCCTCGCCCTCAACATAAACCTAAACCTTGCTCCAATCGGAACTCTAACCGGATATCTAACACTAGCCCTAAACATAACCCTAACCCTAGGTCCAATCGGAACCCTAACCGGATCTCTAACCCTAGCTCTCAACATAACCCTAACCCTAGGTCCAATCGGAACCCTAACCGGATCTCTAACCCTAGCCCTCAACATAACCATAACCTAGGTCCAATCGGAACACTAAACGAATATCTAACCCTAACCCTCAACATAACCCTAACCCTAGGTCTAATCGGAACCCTAACCGGATCTCTAACCCTCGCCCTCCACATAACCCTAACCCTAGGTCCATTCGGAACCCTAACCGGATCTCTAACCCTAGCCCTCAACATAACCCTAACCCTAGGTCCAATCGGAACCCTAAACGGAAATCTAACCCTAGCCCTCAACATAACCCTAACCCTAGGTCCAATCGGAACCCTAAACGGATATCTAACCCTAGCCCTCAACATAACCAAAACCCTAGGTACAATCGGAACCCTAACAGGAACTCTACCTTCGCTCTCAACATAACGCTAACCCTAGGTCCAATCGGACCCCTAACCGTATCTCTAACCCTAGCCCTCAATATAACCATAACCCTAGGTCCAATCGGAACCCTAATCGGATCTCTAAACTTAGCCCTCAACAGAACACTACCCCTACGTCCAATCGGAACCTTAACCGGATCTCTAACCCTAGCCCTCAACATAACCCTAACCCTAGGTCCAGTCGGAACCCTAAACGGATATCTAACCCTAGCCCTCAACATAACCCTAACCCTTGGTCCAATCGGAACCCTAACCGGATCTCTACCCCTCGCCTCAACATAACCCTAACCCTAGGTCCAATCGGAACCCTAACCGGATCTCTACCCCTCGCCCTCAACTTAACCCTAACCCTTGGTCCAATCGGAACCCTAACCGGATATCTAAGACTAGCCCTCAACATAACCCTAACCCTAGGTAATATCGGAACCCTAACCGGATCTCTAACCCTAGCTCTCAACATAACCCTAACCCTAGGTCCAATCGGAACCCTAACCGGATCTCTAACCCTAGCCCTCAACATAGCCTAACCCTAGGTCTAATCGGAACCCTAACCGGATTTCTAACCCTAGCCTTCAACATAACCCTAAGCCTAGGTCCAATTGCAACCCTAACCGGATTTCTAACCCTAGCCCTCAACATAACCCTAACCCTAGGTCCAATCGGAACGCTAACCGGATCTCTAACTCTAGCCCTCAACATAACCCTAACCCTAGGTTCAATCGGATCCCTAACCGGATCTCTAACGCTAGCCTTCAACATAACCCTAACCCTAGGTCCAATCGGAACCCTAACCGGATATCTACCCCTCGCCTCAACATAACCCTAACCCTAGGTCCAATCGGAACCCTAACCGGATCTCTACCCCTCGCCCTCAACTTAACCCTAACCCTTGGTCCAATCGGAACCCTAACCGGATATCTAACACTAGCCCTCAACATAACCCTAACCCTAGGTAATATCGGAACCCTAACCGGATCTCTAACCCTAGCTCTCAACATAACCCTAACCCTAGGTCCAATCGGAACCCTAACCGGATCTCTAACCCTAGCCCTCAACATAGCCTAACCCTAGGTCTAATCGGAACCCTAACCGGATTTCTAACCCTAGCCTTCAACATAACCCTAAGCCTAGGTCCAATCGCAACCCTAACCGGATTTCTAACCCTAGCCCTCAACATAACCCTAACCCTAGGTCCAATCGGAACGCTAACCGGATCTCTAACTCTAGCCCTCAACATAACCCTAACCCTAGGTTCAATCGGATCCCTAACCGGATCTCTAACGCTAGCCTTCAACATAACCCTAACCCTAGGTCCAATCGGAACCCTAACCGGATATCTACCCCTCGCCTCAACATAACCCTAACCCTAGGTCCAATCGGAACCCTAACCGGATCTCTACCCCTCGCCCTCAACATAACCCTAACCCTAGGTCCAATCGGAACCCTAACCGGATCTCTACCCCTCGCCCTCAACATAACCCTAACCCTTGGTCCAATCGGAACGCTAACCGGATATCTAACACTAGCCCTCAACATAACCCTAACCCTAGGTCCAATCGGAACCTTAACCGGATCTCTAACACTAGCTCTCAACATAACCCTAACCCTAGGTCCAATCGGAACCCTAACCGGATCTCTAACCCTATCCCTCTACATAACCCTAACCCTAGTTCCAATCGGAACCCTAACAGGATCTCTAACCCTGCCCGCAACATAACCCTAACCCTAGGTCCAATCGGAACCCTAACCGGATATCTAACACTAGCCCTCAACATAACCCTAACCCTAGGTAATATCGGAACCCTAACCGGATCTCTAACCCTAGCTCTCAACATAACCCTAACCCTAGGTCCAATCGGAACCCTAACCGGATCTCTAACCCTAGCCCTCAACATAGCCTAACCCTAGGTCTAATCGGAACCCTAACCGGATTTCTAACCCTAGCCTTCAACATAACCCTAACCCTAGGTCCAATCGGAACCCTAACAGGATCTGTATACCTAGCCCTCAACATAACCCTAACCCTAGGTCCAATCGGAACCCTAACCGGATCTCTAACCCTAGCCCTAAACATAACCATAACCTAGGTCCAATCGGAACCCTAAACGAATATCTAACCCTAACCCTCAACATAACCCTAACCCTAGGTCTAATCGGAACACTAAACGGATATCTAACCTTAGCCCTCAACATAACCCTAACCCTAGGTCCAATCGGAACCCTAACAGGATCTCTACCCCTCGCCCTCAACATAACCCTAACCCTAGGTCCAATCGCAACCCTAACCGGATCTCTAAACCTAGCCCTCAACATAACCCTAAGCCTAGGTCCAATCGCAACCCTAACCGGATTTCTAACCCTAGCCCTCAACATAACCCTAACCGTAGGTCCAATCGGAACCCTAACCGGATCTCTAACTCTAGCCCTCAACATAACCCTAACCCTAGGTTCAATCGGATCCCTAACCGGATCTCTAACGCTAGCCTTCAACATAACCCTAACCCTAGGTCCAATCGGAACCCTAACCGGATATCTACCCCTCGCCTCAACATAACCCTAACCCTAGGTCCAATCGGAACCCTAACCGGATCTCTACCCCTCGCCCTCAACATAACCCTAACCCTAGGTCCAATCGGAACCCTAACCGGATCTCTACCCCTCGCCCTCAACATAACCCTAACCCTTGGTCCAATCGGAACCCTAACCGGATATCTAACACTAGCCCTCAACATAACCCTAACCCTAGGTCCAATCGGAACCTTAACCGGATCTCTAACACTAGCTCTCAACATAACCCTAACCCTAGGTCCAATCGGAACCCTAACCGGATCTCTAACCCTATCCCTCTACATAACCCTAACCCTAGTTCCAATCGGAACCCTAACAGGATCTCTAACCCTGCCCGCAACATAACCCTAACCCTAGGTCCAATCGGAACCCTAACCGGATATCTAACACTAGCCCTCAACATAACCCTAACCCTAGGTAATATCGGAACCCTAACCGGATCTCTAACCCTAGCTCTCAACATAACCCTAACCCTAGGTCCAATCGGAACCCTAACCGGATCTCTAACCCTAGCCCTCAACATAGCCTAACCCTAGGTCTAATCGGAACTCTAACCGGATTTCTAACCCTAGCCTTCAACATAACCCTAACCCTAGGTCCAATCGGAACCCTAACCGGATCTGTATACCTAGCCCTCAACATAACCCTAACCCTAGGTCCAATCGGAACCCTAACCGGATCTCTAACCCTAACTCTTAACATTCCCTAACCCTAGGTCCAATCGGAACCCTAACCGGATCTCTAACCCTAGCCCTCAACATAACCATAACCTAGGTCCAATCGGAACCCTAAACGAATATCTAATCCTAACCCTCAACATAACCCTAACCCTAGGTCTAATCGGAACCCTAAACCGATATCTAACCCTAGCCCTCAACATAACCCTAACCCTAGGTCCAATCGGAACCCTAACCGGATCTGTATACCTAGCCCTCAACATAACACTAACCCTAGGTCCAATCGGAACCCTAACCGGATCTCTAACCCTAGCTCTAAACATAACCCTAACCCTAGGTCCAATCGGAACCCTAACCGGATCTCTAACCCTAGCCCTCAACATAACCATAACCTAGGTCCAATCGGAACCCTAAACGAATATCTAACCCTAACCCTCAACAGAACCCTAACCCTAGGTCTAATCGGAACCCTAAACGGATATCTAACCCTAGCCCTCAACATAACCCTATCCCTAGGTCCAATCGGAACCCTAACAGGATCTCTACCACTCGCCCTCAACATAACCATAACCCTAGGTCCAATCGCAACCCTAACCGGATCTCTAACCCTAGCCCTCAACATAACCCTAAGCCTAGGTCCAATCGCAACCCTAACCGGAATTCTAACCCTAGCCCTCAACATAACCCTAACCCTAGGTCCAATCGGAACGCTAACCGGATCTCTAACCCTAGCCCTCAACATAACCCTAACCCTAGGTTCAATCGGAAACCTAACCGGATCTCTAACCCTAGCCCTCAACATAACCCTAACCCTAGGTCCAATCGGAACCCTAAACGGATCTGTATACCTAGCCCTCAACATAACCCTAACCCTAGGTCCAATCGGAACCCTAACCGGATCTCTAACCCTAGCCCTCAACATAACCCTAACCTTAGGTCCAATCGGAACCCTAACCGGATCTCTACCCCTCGCCCTCAACATAACCCTAACCCGAGGTCCAATCGGAACCCTAACCGGATCTCTACCCCTCGCCCTCAACATAAACCTAAACCTTGCTCCAATCGGAACTCTAAACGGATATCTAACACTAGCCCTAAACATAACCCTAACCCTAGGTCCAATCGGAACCCTAACCGGATCTCTAACCCTAGCTCTCAACATAACCCTAACCCTAGGTCCAATCGGAACCCTAACCGGATCTCTAACCCTAGCCCTCAACATAACCATAACCTAGGTCCAATCGGAACACTAAACGAATATCTAACCCTAACCCTGAACATAACCCTAACCCTAGGTCTAATCGGGACCCTAACCGGATCTCTAACCCTCGCCCTCCACATAACCCTAACCCTAGGTCCATTCGGAACCCTAACCGGATCTCTAACCCTAGCCCTCAACATAACCCTAACCCTAGGTCCAATCGGAACCCTAAACGGAAATCTAACCCTAGCCCTCAACATAACCCTAACCCTAGGTCCAATCGGAACCCTAAACGGATATCTAACCCTAGCCCTCAACATAACCAAAACCCTAGGTACAATCGGAACCCTAACAGGAACTCTACCTTCGCTCTCAACATAACGCTAACCCTAGGTCCAATCGGACCCCTAACCGTATCTCTAACCCTATCCCTCAATATAACCATAACCCTAGGTCCAATCGGAACCCTAATCGGATCTCTAAACTTAGCCCTCAACAGAACACTACCCCTACGTCCAATCGGAACCTTAAGCGGATCTCTAACCCTAGCCCTCAACATAACCCTAACCCTAGGTCCAGTCGGAACCCTAAACGGATATCTAACCCTAGCCCTCAACATAACCCTAACCCTTGGTCCAATCGGAACCCTAACCGGATCTCTACCCCTCGCCTCAACATAACCCTAACCCTAGGTCCAATCGGAACCCTAACCGGATCTCTACCCCTCGCCCTCAACTTAACCCTAACCCTTGGTCCAATCGGAACCCTAACCGGATATCTAACACTAGCCCTAACATAAACCTAACCCTAGGTAATATCGGAACCCTAACCGGATCTCTAACCCTAGCTCTCAACATAACCCTAACCCTAGGTCCAATCGGAACCCTAACAGGATCTCTACCCCTCGCCCTCAACATAACCCTAACCCCAGGTCCAATCGCAACCCTAACCGGATCTCTAAACCTAGCCCTCAACATAACCCTAAGCCTAGGTCCAATCGCAACCCTAACCGGATTTCTAACCCTAGCCCTCAACATAACCCTAACCCTAGGTTCAATTGGAACGCTAACCGGATCTCTAACCCTAGCCCTCAACATAACCCTAACCCTAGATTCAATCGGATCCCTAACCGGATCTCTAACGCTAGCCCTCAACATAACCCTAACCCTAGGTCCAATCGGAACCCTAACCAGATCTGTATACCTAGCCCTCAACATAACCCTAACCCTAGGTTCAATCGGATCCCTAACCGGATCTCTAACCCTAGCCCTCAACATAGCCTAACCCTAGGTCTAATCGGAACCCTAACCGGATTTCTAGCCCTAGCCTTCAACATAACCCTAACCCTAGGTCCAATCGGAACCCTAACCGGATCTGTATACCTAGCCCTCAACATAACCCTAACCCTAGGTCCAATCGGAACCCTAACCGGATCTCTAACCCTAGCCCTCAACATAACCATAACCTAGGTCCAATCGGAACCCTAAACGGATATCTAACCCTAGCCCTCGACATAACCCTAACCCTAGGTCCAATCGGAAACCTAACAGGATCTCTACCCCTCGCCCTCAACATAACCCTAACCCTAGGTCCAATCGGAACCCTAACCGGATCTCTACCCCTCGCCTCAACATAACCCTAACCCTAGGTCCAATCGGAACCCTAACCGGATCTCTACCCCTCGCCCTCAACTTAACCCTAACCCTTGGTCCAATCGGAACCCTAACCGGATATCTAACACTAGCCCTCAACATAACCCTAACCCTAGGTAATATCGGAACCCTAACCGGATCTCTAACCCTAGCTCTCAACATAACCCTAACCCTAGGTCCAATCGGAACCCTAACCGGATCTCTAACCCTAGCCCTCAACATAGCCTAACCCTAGGTCTAATCGGAACCCTAACCGGATTTCTAACCCTAGCCTTCAACATAACCCTAACCCTAGGTCCAATCGGAACCCTAACCGGATCTGTATACCTAGCCCTCAACATAACCCTAACCCTAGGTCCAATCGGAACCCTAACAGGATCTCTACCCCTCGCCCTCAACATAACCCTAACCCCAGGTCCAATCGCAACCCTAACCGGATCTCTAAACCTAGCCCTCAACATAACCCTAAGCCTAGGTCCAATCGCAACCCTAACCGGATTTCTAACCCTAGCCCTCAACATAACCCTAACCCTAGGTTCAATCGGATCCCTAACCGGATCTCTAACGCTAGCCCTCAACATAACCCTAACCCTAGGTCCAATCGGAACCCTAACCAGATCTGTATACCTAGCCCTCAACATAACCCTAACCCTAGGTTCAATCGGATCCCTAACCGGATCTCTAACCCTAGCCCTCAACATAGCCTAACCCTAGGTCTAATCGGAAACCTAACAGGATCTCTACCCCTCGCCCTCAACATAACCCTAACCCTAGGTCCAATCGCAACCCTAACCGGATCTCTAAACCTAGCCCTCAACATAACCCTAAGCCTAGGTCCAATCGCAACCCTAACCGGATTTCTAAACCTAGCCCTCAACATAACCCTAACCCTAGGTCCAATCGGAACGCTAACCGGATCTCTAACCCTAGCCCTCAACATAACCCTAACCCTAGGTTCAATCGGATCCCTAACCAGATCTGTATACCTAGCCCTCAACATAACCCTAACCCTAGGTCCAATCGGAACCCTAAACGGATATCTAACCCTAGCCCTCAACATAACCCTAACCCTAGGTTCAATCGGAACCCTAACCGGATCTCTACCCCTCGCCCTCAACATAACCCTAACCCTTGGTCCAATCGGAACCCTAACCGGATCTCTACCCCTCGCCTCAACATAACCCTAACCCTAGGTCCAATCGGAACCCTAACAGGATCTCTACCCCTCGCCCTCAACATAACCCTAACCCTTGGTACAATCGGAACCCTAACTGGATATCTAACATTAGCCCTCAACATATCCCTAACCCTAGGTAATATCGGAACCCTAACCGGATCTCTAACCCTAGCTCTCAACATAACCCTAACCCTAGGTCCAATCGGATCCCTAACCGGATCTCTAACCCTAGCTCTCAACATAACCCTAACCCTAGGTCCAATCGGAACCCTAACCGGATCTCTACACCTCGCCCTCAACATAACCCTAAACCTTGGTCCAATCGGAACTCTAACCGGATATCTAACACTAGCCCTCAACATAACCCTAACCCTAGGTCCAATCGGAACCCTAACCGGATCTCTAACCCTAGCTCTCAACATAACCCTAACCCTAGGTCCAATCGGAACCCTAACCCGATCTCTAACCCTAGCCCTCAACATAACCATAATCTAGGTCCAATCGGAACCCTAAACGAATATCTAACCCTAACCCTCAACATAACCCTAACCCTAGGTCTAATCGGAACCCTAAACGGATATCTAACCCTAGCCCTCAACATAACCCTTACCCTAGGTACAATCGGAACCCTAACAGGAACTCTACCCCTCGCCTTCAACATAACCCTAACCCTAGGTCCAATCAGAACCGTAACCGGATCTCTATCCCTAGCCCTCAACATAACCATAGCCCTAGGTCCAATCGGAACCCTAACCGGATCTCTAACCCTAGCCCTCAACATAACCCTAACCCTAGGTCCAATCAAAACCCTAACTGGATCTCTAAACCTAACCCTCAACATAACCCTAACCCTAGGTCCAATCGGAACCCTAACCGGATCTCTAACCCTAGTCCTCAACATAACCCTAACCTTAGGTCCAATCGGAACAGTAAACGGATATCTAACCCTAGCACTCAACATAACAATAACCCTTGGTCCAATTGGAAACCTAACCGTATCTCTAACACTCGCCCTCAACATAACCCTAATTCTAGGTCCAATCGGAACCCTAGCCGGTTCAATACCCCTCGCCTTCAACATAACCCTAACCCTAGGTTCAATCGGAACCCTAACCAGCTCTCTAACCCTCGCCCTCAACATAACCCTAACCCTAGGTCCAATCGGAACCCTAACCGGATCTCTAACGCTAGCCCTCAACATAACCCTAACCCTAGATCCAATCGGAACCCTAACCGGATCTCTAACCCTAGCCCTCAACATAACCCTAACCCTAGGTTCAATCGGATCCCTAACCGGAACTCTAAGGCTAGCCCTCAACATAACCCTAACCCTAGATCCAATCGGAACCCTAACCGGATCTGTATACCTAGCCCTCAACATAAACCTAAACCTTGGTCCAATCGGAACTCTAACCGGATATCTAACACTAGCCCTCAACATAACCCTAACCCTAGGTCCAATCGGAACCCTAACCGGATCTCTAACCCTAGCTCTCAACATAACCCTAACCCTAGGTCCAATCGGAACCCTAACCGGATCTCTAACCCTAGCCCTCAACATAACCATAACCTAGGTCCAATCGGAAACCTAAACGAATATCTAACACTAACCCTCAACATAACCCTAACCCTAGGTCTAATGGGAACCCTAACCGGATCTCTAACCCTCGCCCTCCACATAACCCTAACCCTAGGTCCATTCGGAACCCTAACCGGATCTCTAACCCTAGCCCTCAACATAACCCTAACCCTAGGTCCAATCGGAACCCTAAACGGAAATCTAACCCTAGCCCTCAAAATAACCCTAACCCTAGGTCCAATCGGAACCATAAACGGATAGCTAACCCTAGCCCTCAACATAACCAAAACCCTAGGTACAATCGGAACCCTAACAGGAACTCTACCCTCGCCCTCAACATAACGCTAACCCTAGGTCCAATCGGACCCCTAACCGTATCTCTAACCCTAGCCCTCAATATAACCATAACCCTAGGTCCAATCGGAACCCTAATCGGATCTCTAAACTTAGCCCTCAACAGAACACTACCCCTACATCCAATCGGAACCCTAACCGGATCTCTAACCCTAGCCCTCAACATAACCCTAACCGTAGGTCCAATCGGAAACCTAACCGGATCTGTGTACCTAGCCCTCAACATAACCCTAACCCTAGGTCCAATCGGAACCCTAACCGGATCTCTACCCCTCGCCCTCAACATAACCCTAACCCTAGGTCCATTCAGAACCCTAACCGCATCTCTATCCCTAGCCCTCAACATAACCATAACCCTAGGTCCAATCGGAACCCTAAACGGATATCTAACCCTAGCCCTCAACATAACCATAACCCTAGGTCCAATCGGAACCCTAACCGGATATCTAACCCTAGCCCTCAACATAACCCTAACCCTAGGTCCAATCGGAACCCTAACCGGATATCTAACCCTAGCCCTCTACATAACCCTAACCCTAGTTCCAATCGGATCCCTAACAGGATCTCTAACCCTGCCCGCAACATAACCCTAACCTTAGGTCCAATCGGAACCCTAAACGGATATCTAACCCTAGCCCTCAACATAACCCTAACCCTAGGTCCAATCGGAACCCTAACCGGATCTCTACCCCTCGCCCTCAACATAACCCTAACCCTCGGTCCATCGGAACCCTAACTGGATCTCTACCCCTCGCCTCAACATAACCCTAACCCTTGGTCCATCGGAACCCTAACCGGATCTCTACCCCTCGCCTCAACATAACCCTAACCCTTGGTCCAATCGGAACCCTAACCGGATATCTAACACTAGCCCTCAACATAACCCTAACCCTAGGTAATATCGGAACCCTAACCGGATCTCTAACCCTAGCTCTCAACATAACCCTAACCCTAGGTCCAATCGGAACGCTAACCGGATCTCTAACCCTAGCCCTCAACATAGCCTAACCCTAGGTCTAATCGGAACCCTAACCGGATTTCTAACCCTATCCTTCAACATAACCCTAACCCTAGGTCCAATCGGAACCCTAACCGGATCTGTATACCTAGCCCTCAACATAACCCTAACCCTAGGTCCAATCGGAACCCTAACCGGATCTCTAACCCTAGCCCTCAACATAACCATAACCTAGGTCCAATCGGAACCCTAAACGAATATCTAACCCTAACCCTCAACATAACCCTAACCCTAGGTCTAATCGGAACCCTAACGGATATCTAACACTATCCCTCAACATAACCCTAACCCTAGGTCCAATCGGAACCCTAACAGGATCTCTACCCCTCGCCCTCAACATAACCCTAACCCTAGGTCCAATCGCAACCCTAATCGGATCTCTAAACCTAGCCCTCAACATAACCCTAAGCCTAGGTCCAATCGCAACCCTAACCGGATTTCTAACCCTAGCCCTCAACATAACCCTAACCCTAGGTCCAATCGGAACGCTAACCGAATCTCTAACCCTAGCCCTCAACATAACCCTAACCCTAGGTCCAATCGGAACCCTAACCAGATCTGTATACCTAGCCCTCAACATAACCTTAACCCTAGGTTCAATCGGATCCCTAACCGGATCTCTAACCCTAGCCCTCAACATAGCCTAACCCTAGGTCTAATCGGAACCCTAACCGGATTTCTAACCCTAGCCTTCAACATAACGCTAACCCTGGGTCCAGTCGGAACCCTAACCGGATCTGTATACCTAGCCCTCAACATAACCCTAACCCTAGGTCCAATCGGAACCCTAACCGGATCTCTAACCCTAGCCCTCAACATAACCATAACCTAGGTCCAATCGGAACCCTAAACGAATATCTAACCCTAGCCCTCAACATAACCCTAACCCTAGGTCTAATCGGAACCCTAAACGGATATCTAACCCTAGCCCTCAACATAACCCTAAGCCTAGGTCCAATCGGAACGCTAACCGGATCTCTAACCCTAGCCCTCAACATAACCCTAACCCTAGGTTCAATCGGATCCCTAACCAGATCTCTAACGCTAGCCCTCAACATAACCCTAACCCTAGGTCCAATCGGAACCCTAACCAGATCTGTATACCTAGTCCTCAACATAACCCTAACCCTAGGTCCAAACGGAACCCTAAACGGATATCTAACCCTAGCCCTCAACATAACCCTAACCCTAGGTCCAATCGGAACCCTAACCGGATCTCTACCCCTCGCCCTCAACATAACCCTAACCCTTGGTCCAATCGGAACCCTAACCGGATCTCTACCCCTCGCCTCAACATAACCCTAACCCTAGGTCCAATCGGAACCCTAACCGGATCTCTACCCCTCGCCCTCAACATAACCCTAACCCTTGGTCCAATTGGAACCCTAACCGGATATCTAACATTAGCCCTCAACATAACCCTAACCCTAGGTAATATCGGAACCCTAACCGGATCTCTAACCCTAGCTCTCAACATAACCCTAACCCTAGGTCCAATCGAATCCCTAACCGGATCTCTAACCCTAGCTCTCAACATAACCCTAAACCTTGGTCCAATCGGAACTCTAACCGGATATCTAACACTAGCCCTCAACATAACCCTAACCCTGGTCCAATCGGAACCCTAACCGGATCTCTAACCCTAGTTCTCAACATAACCCTAACCCTAGGTCCAATCGGAACCCTAACCAGATCTCTAACCCTAGCCCTCAACATAACCATAACCTAGGTCCAATCGGAACCCTAAACGAATATCTAACCCTGACCCTCAACATAACCCTAACCCTAGGTCTAATCGGAACCCTAACAGGAACCCTACCCCTCGCCTTCAACATAACCCTAACCCTAGGTCCAATCAGAACCCTAACCGGATCTCTATCCCTAGCCCTCAACATAACCATAGCCCTAGGTCCAATCGGAACCCTAACCGGATCTCTAACCCTAGCCCTCAACATAACCCTTACCCTAGGTACAATCGGAACCCTAACAGGAACTCTACCCCTCGCCTTCAACATAACCCTAACCCTAGGTCCAATCAGAACCCTAACCGGATCTCTATCCCTAGCCCTCAACATAACCATAGCCCTAGGTCCAATCGGAACCCTAACCGGATCTCTAACCCTAGCCCTCCACATAACCCTAACCCTAGGTCCAATCAAAACCCTAACTGGATCTCTAACCCTAGCCCTATATAACCCTAACCCTAGGTCCAATCGGAACCCTAACCGGATCTCTAACCCTAGCCCTCAACATAACCCTAACCCTAGGTCCAATCGGAACAGTAAACGGATATCTAACCCTAGCACTCAACAAAACCCTAACCCTTGATCCAATTGGAAACCTAACCGTATCTCTAACACTCGCCCTCAACATAACCCTAATTCTAGGTCCAATCGGAACCCTAGCCGGTTCAATACCCCTCGCCCTCAACATAACCCTAACCCTAGGTCCAATCGGAACCCTAACCGGATCTCTAACCCTAGCCCTCAACATAACCCTAACCCTAGGTTCAATCGGATCCCTAACCGGATCTCTAACGCTAGCCCTCAACATAACCCTAACCCTAGATCCAATCGGAACCCTAACCTGATCTCTAACCCTAGCCCTCAACATAACCCTAACCCTAGGTTCAATCGGATCCCTAACCAGATCTGTAACGCTAGCCCTCAACATAACCCTAACCCTAGATCCAATCGGAACCCTAACCGGATCTCTAACCCTAGCCCTCAACATAACCCTAACCCTTGGTTCAATCGGATCCCTAACCGGATCTCTAACGCTAGCCCTCAACATAACCCTAACCCTAGATCCAATCGGAACCCTAACCGGATCTGTATACCTAGCCCTCAACATAACCCTAACCCTAGGTCCAATCGGATCCCTAACCGGATCTCTAACCCTAGCCCTCAACATAACCCTAACCTTAGGTCCAATCGGAACCCTAACCGGATCTCTACCCTTCGCCCTCAACATAACCCTAACCCGAGTTCCAATCGGAACCCTAACCGGATCTCTACCCCTCGCCCTCAACATAAACCTAAACCTTGGTCCAATCGGAACTTTAACCGGATATCTAACCCTAGCCCTCAACATAACCCTAACCCTAGGTCCAATCGGAACCCTAACCGGATCTTTAACCCTAGCTCTCAACATAACCCTAACCCTAGGTCCAATCGGAACCCTAACCGGATCTCTAACCCTAGCCCTCAACATAACCATAACCTAGGTCCAATCGGAAACCTAAACGAATATCTTACCCTAACCCTCAACATAACCCTAACCCTAGGTCTAATCGGAACCCTAACCGGATCTCTAACCCTAGCTCTCAACATAACCCTAACCCTAGGTCCAATCGGAACGCTAACCGGATCTCTAACCCTAGCCCTCAACATAGCCTAACCCTAGGTCTAATCGGAACCCTAATCGGATTTCTAACCCTATCCTTCAACATAACCCTAACCCTAGGTCCAATCGGAACCCTAACCGGATCTGTATACCTAGCCCTCAACACTACCCTAACCCTAGGTCCAATCGGAACCCTAACCGGATCTCTAACCCTAGCCCTCAACATAACCATAACCTAGGTCCAATCGGAACCCTAAACGAATATCTAACCCTAACCCTCAACATAACCCTAACCCTAGGTCTAATCGGAACCCTAAACGGATATCTAACACTATCCCTCAACATAACCCTAACCCTAGGTCCAATCGGAACCCTAACAGGATCTCTACCCCTCGCCCTCAACATAACCCTAACCCTAGGTCCAATCGCAACCCTAACCGGATCTCTAAACCTAGCCCTCAACATAACCCTAAGCCTAGGTCCAATCGCAACCCTAACCGGATTTCTAACCCTAGCCCTCAACATAACCCTAACCCTAGGTCCAATCGGAACGCTAACCGGATCTCTAACCCTAGCCCTCAACATAACCCTAACCCTAGGTCCAATCGGAACCCTAACCAGATCTGTATACCTAGCCCTCAACATAACCCTAACCCTAGGTTCAATCGGATCCCTAACCGGATCTCTAACCCTAGCCCTCAACATAGCCTAACCCTAGGTCTAATCGGAACCCTAACCGGATTTCTAACCCTAGCCTTCAACATAACCCTAACCCTAGGTCCAATCGGAACCCTAACCGGATCTGTATACCTAGCCCTCAACATAACCCTAACCCTAGGTCCAATCGGAACCCTAACCGGATCTCTAACCCTAGCCCTCAACATAACCATAACCTAGGTCCAATCGGAACCCTAAACGAATATCTAACCCTAACCCTCAACATAACCCTAACCCTAGGTCTAATCGGAACCCTAAACGGATATCTAACCCTAGCCCTCAACATAACCCTAAGCCTAGGTCCAATCGGAACGCTAACCGGATCTCTAACCCTAGCCCTCAACATAACCCTAACCCTAGGTTCAATCGGATCCCTAACCAGATCTCTAACGCTAGCCCTCAACATAACCCTAACCCTAGGTCCAATCGGAACCCTAACCAGATCTGTATACCTAGCCCTCAACATAACCCTAACCCTAGGTCCAATCGGAACCCTAACCGGATCTCTACCCCTCGCCCTCAACATAACCCTAACCCTTGGTCCAATCGGAACCCTAACCGGATCTCTACCCCTCGGCTCAACATAACCCTAACCCTAGGTCCAATCGGAACCCTAACCGGATCTCTACCCCTCGCCCTCAACATAACCCTAACCCTTGGTCCAAATGGAACCCTAACCGGATATCTAACATTAGCCCTCAACATAACCCTAACCCTAGGTAATATCGGAACCCTAACCGGATCTCTAACCCTAGCTTTCAACATAACCCTAACCCTAGGTCCAATCGGATCCCTAACCGGATCTCTAACCCTAGCTCTCAACATAACCCTAAACCTTGGTCCAATCGGAACTCTAACAGGATATCTAACACTAGCCCTCAACATAACCCTAACCCTGGTCCAATCGGAACCCTAACCGGATCTCTAACCCTAGCTCTCAACATAACCCTAACCCTAGGTCCAATCGGAACCCTAACCAGATCTCTAACCCTAGCCCTCAACATAACCATAACCTAGGTCCAATCGGAACCCTAAACGAATATCTAACCCTGACCTTCAACATAACCCTAACCCTAGGTCTAATCGGAACCCTAACAGGAACTCTACCCCTCGCCTTCAACATAACCCTAACCCTAGGTCCAATCAGAACCCTAACCGGATCTCTATCCCTAGCCCTCAACATAACCATAGCCCTAGGTCCAATCGGAACCCTAACCGGATCTCTAACCCTAGCCCTCAAAATAACCCTAACCCTAGGTCCAATCGGAACCCTAACCGGATCTGTGTACCTAGCCCTCAACATAACCATAACCCTAGGTCTAATCGGAACCCTAACCGGATCTCTACCCCTCGCCCTCAACATAACCCTAACCCTAGGTCCATTCGGAACCCTAACCGCATCTCTATCCCTAGCCCTCAACATAACCATAACCCTAGGTCCAATCGGAACCCTAAACGGATATCTAACCCTAGCCCTCAACATAACCATAACCCTAGGACCAATCGGAACCCTAAACGGATATCTAACCCTAGCCCTCAACATAACCCTAACCCTAGGTCCAATCGGAACCCTAACCGGATATCTAACCCTAGCCCTATACATAACCCTAACCCTAGTTCCAATCGGAACCCTAACAGGATCTCTAACCCTGCCCGCAACATAACCCTAACCCTAGGTCCAATCGGAACCCTAAACGGATATCTAACCCTAGCCCTCAACATAACCCTAACCCTAGGTCCAATCGGAACCCTAACCGGATATCTACACCTCGCCCTCAACATAACCCTAACCCTTGGTCCAATCGGAACCCTAATCGGATCTCTACCCCTCGCCTCAACATAACCCTAACCCTAGGTCCAATCGGAACCCTAACAGGACCTCTACCCCTCGCCGTCAACATAACCCTAACCCTAGGTCCAATCGGAACCCTAAACGGATCTGTATACCTAGCCCTCAACATAACCCTAACCCTAGGTCCAATCGGAACCCTAACCGGATCTCTAACCCTAGCTCTCAACATAACCCTAACCCTAGGTCCAATCGGAACCCTAACCGGATCTCTAACCCTAGCCCTCAACATAACCATAACCTAGGTCCAATCGGAACCCTAAACGAATATCTAACCCTAACCCTCAACATAACCCTAACCCTAGGTCTAATCGGAACCCTAAACGGATATCTAACCCTAGCCCTCAACATAACCCTAACCCTAGGTCCAATCGGAACCCTAACCGGATCTGTATACCTAGCCCTCAACATAACCCTAACCCTAGGTCCAATCGGAACCCTAACCGGATCTCTAACCCTAGCTCTCAACATAACCCTAACCCTAGGTCCAATCGGAACCCTAACCGGATCTCTAACCCTAGCCCTCAACATAACCATAACCTAGGTCCAATCGGAACCCTAAACGAATATCTAACCCTAACCCTCAACAGAACCCTAACCCTAGGTCTAATCGGAACCCTAAACGGATATCTAACCCTAGCCCTCAACATAACCCTAACCCTAGGTCCAATCGGAACCCTAACAGGATCTCTACCCCTCGCCCTCAACATAACCCTAACCCTAGGTCCAATCGCAACCCTAACCGGATCTCTAACCCTAGCCCTCAACATAACCCTAAGCCTAGGTCCAATCGCAACCCTAACCGGATTTATAACCCTAGCCCTCAACATATCCCTAACCCTAGGTTCAATCGGATCCCTAACCGGATCTCTAACGCTAGCCCTCAACATAACCCTAACCCTAGGTTCAATCGGATCCCTAACCGGATCTCTAACCCTAGCCCTCAACATAACCCTAACCCTAGGTTCAATCGGATCCCTAACCGGATCTCTAACGCTAGCCCTCAACATAACCCTAACCCTAGGTCCAATCGGAACCCTAAACGGATCTGTATACCTAGCCCTCAACATAACCCTAACCCTAGGTCCAATCGGAACCCTAACCGGATCTCTAACCCTAGCCCTCAACATAACCCTAACCTTAGGTCCAATCGGAACCCTAACCGGATCTCTACCTCTCGCCCTCAACATAACCCTAACCCGAGGTCCAATCGGAACCCTAACCGGATCTCTACCCCTCGCCCTCAAAATAAACCTAAACCTTGGTCCAATCGGAACTCTAACCGGATATCTAACACTAGCGCTCAACATAACCCTAACCCTAGGTCCAATCGGAACCCTAACCGGATCTCTAACCCTAGCTATCAACATAACCCTAACCCTAGGTCCAATCGGAACCCTAACCGGATCTCTACCCCTCGCCCTCAACATAACCCTAACCCTTGGTCCAATCGGAACCCTAACCGGATATCTAACACTAGCCCTCAACATAACCCTAACCCTAGGTAATATCGGAACCCTAACCGGATCTCTAACCCTAGCTCTCAACATAATCCTAACCCTAGGTCCAATCGGAACCCTAACCGGATCTCTAACCCTAGCCCTCAACATAGGCTAACCCTAGGTCTAATCGGAACCCTAACCGGATCTGTATACCTAGCCCTCAACATAACCCTAACCCTAGGTCCAATCGGAACCCTAACCGGATCTCTGACCCTGGCCCTCAACATAACCATAACCTAGGTCCAATCGGAACCCTAAACGAATATCTAACCCTAACCCTCAACATAACCCTAACCCTAGGTTTATTCGGTACCCTAAACGGATATCTAACCCTAGCCCTCAACATAACCCTAACCCTAGGTCCAATCGGAACCCTAACAGGATCTCTACCCCTCGCCCTCAACATAACCCTAAGCCTAGGTCCAATCGCAACCCTAACCGGATTTCTAACCCTAGCCCTCAACATAACCCTAACCCTAGGTCCAATCGGAACGCTAACCGGATCTCTATCCCTAGCCCTCAACATAACCCTAACCCTAGGTTCAATCGGATCCCTAACCGGATCTCTAACGCTAGCCCTCAACATAACCCTAACCCTAGGTCCAATCGGAACCCTAACCAGATCTGTATACCTAGCCCTCAACATAACCCTAAACCTAGGTTCAATCGGATCCCTAACCGGATCTCTAACCCTAGCCCTCAACATAGCCTAACCCTAGGTCTATTCGGAACCCTAACCGGATTTCTAACCCTAGCCTTCAACATAACCCTAACCCTAGGTCCAATCGGAACCCTAACCGGATCTGTATACCTAGCCCTCAACATAACCCTAACCCTAGGTCCAATCGGAACCCTAACCGGATCTCTAACCCTAGCCCTCAACATAACCATAACCTAGGTCCAATCGGAACCCTAAACGAATATCTAACCCTAACCCTCAACATAACCCTAACCCTAGGTCTAATCGGAACCCTAAATGGATATCTAACCCTAGCCCTCAACACAACCCTAACCCTAGGTCCAATCGGAACCCTAACAGGATCCCTACCCCTCGCCCTCAACATAACCCTAACCCTAGGTCCAACCGCAACCCTAACCGGATCTCTAAACCTAGCCCTCAACATAACCCTAAGCCTAGGTCCAATCGCAACCCTAACCGGATTTCTAACCCTAGCACTCAATATAACCCTAACCCTAGGTCCAATCGGAACGCTAACCGGATCTCTAACCCTAGCCCTCAACATAACCCTAACCCTAGGTTCAATCGGATCCCTAACCGGATCTCTAACGCTAGCCCTCAACATAACCCTAACCCTAGGTCCAATCGGAACCCTAACCAGATCTGTATACCTAGCCCTCAACATAACCCTAACACTAGGTCCAATCGGAACCCTAAACGGATCTCTAACCCTAGCCCTCAACATAACCCTAACCTTAGGTCCAATCGGAACCCTAACCGGATCTCTACCCCTCGCCCTCAACATTACCCTAACCCGAGGTCCAATCGGAACCCTAACCGGATCTCTACCCCTCGCCCTCAACATAAACCTAAACCTTGGTCCAATCGGAACTCTAACCGGATATCTAACACTAGCCCTCAACATAACCCTAACCCTAGGTCCAATCGGAACCCTAACCGGATCTCTAACCCTAGCTCTCAACATAACCCTAACCCTAGGTCCAATCGGAACCCTAACCGGATCTCTACCCCTCGCCCTCAACATAACCCTAACCCTTGGTCCAATCGGAACCCTAACCGGATATCTAACACTAGCCCTCAACATAACCCTAACCCTAGGTAATATCGGAACCCTAACCGGATCTCTAACCCTAGCTCTCAACATAACCCTAACCATAGGTCCAATCGGAACCCTAACCGGATCTCTAAGCCTAGCCCTCAACATAGGCTAACCTTAGGCCTAATCGGAACCCTAACCGGATTTCTAACCCTAGCCTTCAACATAACCCTATCCCTAGGTCCAATCGGAACCCTAACCGGATCTGTATACCTAGCCCTCAACATAACCCTAACCCTAGGTCCAATCGGAACCCTAACCGGATCTCTGACCCTAGCCCTCAACATAACCATAACCTAGGTCCAATCGGAACCCTAAACGAATATCTAACCCTAACCCTCAACATAACCCTAACCCTAGGTCTAATCGGTACCCTAAACGGATATCTAACCCTAGCCCTCAACATAACCCTAACCCTAGGTCCAATCGGAACCCTAACAGGATCTCTACCCCTCGCCCTCAACATAACCCTAACCCTAGGTCCAATCGCAACCCTAACCGGATCTCTAAACCTAGCCCTCAACATAACCCTAAGCCTAGGTCCAATCGCAACCCTAACCGGATTTCTAACCCTAGCCCTCAACATAACCCTAACCCTAGGTCCAATCGGAACGCTAACCGGATCTCTAACCCTAGCCCTCAACATAACCCTAACCCTAGGATCAATCGGATCCCTAACCGGATCTCTAACGCTAGCCCTCAACATAACCCTAACCCTAGGTCCAATCGAAACCCTAACCAGATCTGTATACCTAGCCCCAACATAACCCTAACCCTAGGTTCTATCGGATCCCTAACCGGATCTCTAACCCTAGCCCTCAACATAGCCTAACCCTAGGTCTATTCGGAACCCTAACCGGATTTCTAACCCTAGCCTTCAACATAACCCTAACCCTAGGTCCAATCGGAACCCTAACCGGATCTGTATACCTAGCCCTCAACATAACACTAACCCTAGGTCCAATCGGAACCCTAACCGGATCTCTAACCCTAGCCCTCAACATAACCATAACCTAGGTCCAATCGGAACCCTAAACGAATATCTAACCCTAACCCTCAACATAACCCTAACCCTAGGTCTAATCGGAACCCTAAACGGATATCTAACCCTAGCCCTCAACACAACCCTAACCCTAGGTCCAATCGGAACCCTAACAGGATCTCTACCCCTCGCCCTCAACATAACCCTAACCCTAGGTCCAATCGCAACCCTAACCGGATCTCTAAACCTAGCCCTCAACATAACCCTAAGCCTAGGTCCAATCGCAACCCTAACCGGATTTCTAACCCTAGCCCTCAATATAACCCTAACCCTAGGTTGAATCGGATCCCTAACCGGATCTCTAACGCTAGCCCTCAACATAACCCTAACCCTAGGTCCAATCGGAACCCTAACCAGATCTGTATACCTAGCCCTCAACATAACCCTAACACTAGGTCCAATCGGAACCCTAAACGGATATCTAACCCTAGCCCTCAACATAACCCTAACCCTAGGTCCAATCGGAACCCTAACCGGATCTCTAACCCTAGCCCTCAACATAACCCTATCCCTAGGTCCAATCGGAACAGTAAACGGATATCTAACCCTAGCACTCAACATAACCCTAACCCTTAGTCCAATTGGAAACATAACCGTATCTCTAACACTCGCCCTCAACATAACCCTAATTCCAGGTCAAATCGGAACCCTAGCCGGTTCAATACCCCTCGCCCTCAACATAACCCTAACCCTAGGTCCAATCGTAACCCTAACCAGCTCTCTAACCCTCGCCCTCAACATAACCCTAACCCTAGGTCCAATCGGAACCCTAAACGAATATCTAACCCTAACCCTCAACATAACCCTAACCCTAGGTCTAATCGGAACCCTAAACGGATATCTAACACTATCCCTCAACATAACCCTAACCCTAGGTCCAATCGGAACCCTAACAGGATCTCTACCCCTCGCCCTCAACATAACCCTAACCCTAGGTCCAATCGCAACCCTAACCGGATCTCTAAACCTAGCCCTCAACATAACCCTAAGCCTAGGTCCAATCGCAACCCTAACCGGATTTCTAACCCTAGCCCTCAACATAACCCTAACCCTAGGTCCAATCGGAACGCTAACCGGATCTCTAACCCTAGCCCTCAACATAACCCTAACCCTAGGTCCAATCAGAACCCTAACCAGATCTGTATACCTAGCCCTCAACATAACCCTAACCCTAGGTTCAATCGGATCCCTAACCGGATCTCTAACCCTAGCCCTCAACATAGCCTAACCCTAGGTCTAATCGGAACCCTAACCGGATTTCTAACCCTAGCCTTCAACATAACCCTAACCCTAGGTCCAATCGGAACCCTAACCGGATCTGTATACCTAGCCCTCAACATAACCCTAACCCTAGGTCCAATCGGAACCCTAACCGGATCTCTAACCCTAGCCCTCAACATAACCATAACCTAGGTCCAATCGGAACCCTAAACGAATATCTAACCCTAACCCTCAACATAACCCTAACCCTAGGTCTAATCGGAACCCTAAACGGATATCTAACCCTAGCCCTCAACATAACCCTAAGCCTAGGTCCAATCGGAACGCTAACCGGATCTCTAACCCTAGCCCTCAACATAACCCTAACCCTAGGTTCAATCGGATCCCTAACCAGATCTCTAACGCTAGCCCTCAACATAACCCTAACCCTAGGTCCAATCGGAACCCTAACCAGATCTGTATACCTAGCCCTCAACATAACCCTAACCCTAGGTCCAATCGGAACCCTAACCGGATCTCTACCCCTCGCCCTCAACATAACCCTAACCCTTGGTCCAATCCGAACCCTAACCGGATCTCTACCCCTCGGCTCAACATAACCCTAACCCTAGGTCCAATCGGAACCCTAACCGGATCTCTACCCCTCGCCCTCAACATAACCCTAACCCTTGGTCCAAATGGAACCCTAACCGGATATCTAACATTAGCCCTCAACATAACCCTAACCCTAGGTAATATCGGAACCCTAACCGGATCTCTAACCCTAGCTTTCAACATAACCCTAACCCTAGGTCCAATCGGATCCCTAACCGGATCTCTAACCCTAGCTCTCAACATAACCCTAAACCTTGGTCCAATCGGAACTCTAACAGGATATCTAACACTAGCCCTCAACATAACCCTAACCCTGGTCCAATCGGAACCCTAACCGGATCTCTAACCCTAGCTCTCAACATAACCCTAACCCTAGGTCCAATCGGAACCCTAACCAGATCTCTAACCCTAGCCCTCAACATAACCATAACCTAGGTCCAATCGGAACCCTAAACGAATATCTAACCCTGACCTTCAACATAACCCTAACCCTAGGTCTAATCGGAACCCTAACAGGAACTCTACCCCTCGCCTTCAACATAACCCTAACCCTAGGTCCAATCAGAACCCTAACCGGATCTCTATCCCTAGCCCTCAACATATCCATAGCCCTAGGTCCAATCGGAACCCTAACCGGATCTCTAACCCTAGCCCTCAACATAACCCTTACCCTAGGTACAATCGGAACCCTAACAGGGACTCTACCCCTCGCCTTCAACATAACCCTAACCCTAGGTCCAATCAGAACCCTAACCGGATCTCTATCCCTAGCCCTCAACATAACCATAGCCCTAGGTCCAATCGGAACCCTAACCGGATCTCTAACCCTAGCCCTCAACATAACCCTAACCCTAGGTCCAATCAAAACCCTAACTGGATCTCTAACCCTAGCCCTATATAACCCTAACCCTAGGTCCAATCGGAACCCTAACCGGATCTCTAACCCTAGCCCTCAAGATAACCCTAACCCTAGGTCCAATCGGAACAGTAAACGGATATCTAACCCTAGCACTCAACATAACCCTAACCCTTGATCCAATTGGAAACCTAACCGTATCTCTAACACTCGCCCTCAACATAACCCTAATTCTAGGTCCAATCGGAACCCTAGCCGGTTCAATACCCCTCGCCCTCAACATAACCCTAACCCTAGGTCCAATCGGAACCCTAACCAACTCTCTAACCCTCGCCCTCAACATAACCCTAACCCTAGGTCCAATCGGAACCCTAACCAGCTCTCTAACCCTCGCCCTCAACATAACCCTAACCCTAGGTCCAATCGGAACCCTAACCAGCTCTCTAACCCTCGCCCTCAACATAACCCTAACCCTAGATCCAATCGGAACCCTAACCGGATCTCTAACCCTAGCCCTCAACATAACCCTAACCCTAGGTTCAATCGGATCCCTAACCGGATCTCTAACGCTAGCCCTCAACATAACCCTAACCCTAGATCCAATCGGAACCCTAACCGGATCTGTATACCTAGCCCTCAACATAACCCTAACCCTAGGTCCAATCGGATCCCTAACCGGATCTCTAACCCTAGCCCTCAACATAACCCTAACCTTAGGTCCAATCGGAACCCTAACCGGATCTCTACCCCTCGCCCTCAACATAACCCTAACCCGAGTTCCAATCGGAACCCTAACCGGATTTCTACCCCTCGCCCTCAACATAAACCTAAACCTTGGTCCAATCGGAACTCTAACCGGATATCTAACCCTAGCCCTCAACATAACCCTAACCCTAGGTCCAATCGGAACCCTAACCGGATCTCTAACCCTAGCCCTCAACATAACCCTAACCCTAGGTCTAATCGGAATCCTAACCGGATCTCTAACCCTCGCCCTCCACATAACCCTAACCCTAGGTCCATTCGGAACCCTAACCGGATCTCTAACCCTAGCCCTCAACATAACCCTAACCCTAGGTCCAATCGGAACCCTAAACGGAAATCTAACCCTAGCCCTCAAAATAACCCTAACACTAGGTCCAATCGGAACCCTAAACGGATATCTAACCCTAGCCCTCACCATAACCAAAACCCTAGGTACAATCGGAACCCTAACAGGAACTCTACCCTCGCCCTCAACATAACGCTAACCCTAGGTCCAATCGGACCCCTAACCGTATCTCTAACCCTAGCCCTCAAAATAACCCTAACCCTAGGTCCAATCGGAACCCTAATCGGATCTCTAAACTTAGCCCTCAACAGAACACTACCCCTACGTCCAATCGGAACCCTAACCGGATCTCTAACCCTAGCCCTCAAAATAACCCTAACCCTAGGTCCAATCGGAACCCTAACCGGATCTGTGTACCTAGCCCTCAACATAACCATAACCCTAGGTCTAATCGGAACCCTAACCGGATCTCTACCCCTCGCCCTCAACATAACCCTAACCCTAGGTCCATTCGGAACCCTAACCGCATCTCTATCCCTAGCCCTCAACATAACCATAACCCTAGGTCCAATCGGAACCCTAAACGGATATCTAACCCTAGCCCTCAACATAACCATAACCCTAGGACCAATCGGAACCCTAAACGGATATCTAACCCTAGCCCTCAACATAACCCTAACCCTAGGTCCAATCGGAACCCTAACCGGATATCTAACCCTAGCCCTATACATAACCCTAACCCTAGTTCCAATCGGAACCCTAACAGGATCTCTAACCCTGCCCGCAACATAACCCTAACCCTAGGTCCAATCGGAACCCTAAACGGATATCTAACCCTAGCCCTCAACATAACCCTAACCCTAGGTCCAATCGGAACCCTAACCGGATATCTACACCTCGCCCTCAACATAACCCTAACCCTTGGTCCAATCGGAACCCTAATCGGATCTCTACCCCTCGCCTCAACATAACCCTAACCCTAGGTCCAATCGGAACCCTAACAGGACCTCTACCCCTCGCCGTCAACATAACCCTAACCCTAGGTCCAATCGGAACCCTAAACGGATCTGTATACCTAGCCCTCAACATAACCCTAACCCTAGGTCCAATCGGAACCCTAACCGGATCTCTAACCCTAGCTCTCAACATAACCCTAACCCTAGGTCCAATCGGAACCCTAACCGGATCTCTAACCCTAGCCCTCAACATAACCATAACCTAGGTCCAATCGGAACCCTAAACGAATATCTAACCCTAACCCTCAACATAACCCTAACCCTAGGTCTAATCGGAACCCTAAACGGATATCTAACCCTAGCCCTCAACATAACCCTAACCCTAGGTCCAATCGGAACCCTAACCGGATCTGTATACCTAGCCCTCAACATAACCCTAACCCTAGGTCCAATCGGAACCCTAACCGGATCTCTAACCCTAGCTCTCAACATAACCCTAACCCTAGGTCCAATCGGAACCCTAACCGGATCTCTAACCCTAGCCCTCAACATAACCATAACCTAGGTCCAATCGGAACCCTAAACGAATATCTAACCCTAACCCTCAACAGAACCCTAACCCTAGGTCTAATCGGAACCCTAAACGGATATCTAACCCTAGCCCTCAACATAACCCTAACCCTAGGTCCAATCGGAACCCTAACAGGATCTCTACCCCTCGCCCTCAACATAACCCTAACCCTAGGTCCAATCGCAACCCTAACCGGATCTCTAACCCTAGCCCTCAACATAACCCTAAGCCTAGGTCCAATCGCAACCCTAACCGGATTTATAACCCTAGCCCTCAACATATCCCTAACCCTAGGTTCAATCGGATCCCTAACCGGATCTCTAACGCTAGCCCTCAACATAACCCTAACCCTAGGTTCAATCGGATCCCTAACCGGATCTCTAACCCTAGCCCTCAACATAACCCTAACCCTAGGTTCAATCGGATCCCTAACCGGATCTCTAACGCTAGCCCTCAACATAACCCTAACCCTAGGTCCAATCGGAACCCTAAACGGATCTGTATACCTAGCCCTCAACATAACCCTAACCCTAGGTCCAATCGGAACCCTAAGCGGATCTCTAACCCTAGCACTCAACATAACCCTAACCTTAGGTCCAATCGGAACCCTAACCGGATCTCTACCTCTCGCCCTCAACATAACCCTAACCCGAGGTCCAGTCGGAACCCTAACCGGATCTCTACCCCTCGCCCTCAAAATAAACCTAAACCTTGGTCCAATCGGAACTCTAACCGGATATCTAACACTAGCGCTCAACATAACCCTAACCCTAGGTCCAATCGGAACCCTAACCGGATCTCTAACCCTAGCTATCAACATAACCCTAACCCTAGGTCCAATCGGAACCCTAACCGGATCTCTACCCCTCGCCCTCAACATAACCCTAACCCTTGGTCCAATCGGAACCCTAACCGGATATCTAACACTAGCCCTCAACATAACCCTAACCCTAGGTAATATCGGAACCCTAACCGGATCTCTAACCCTAGCTCTCAACATAATCCTAACCCTAGGTCCAATCGGAACCCTAACCGGATCTCTAACCCTAGCCCTCAACATAGGCTAACCCTAGGTCTAATCGGAACCCTAACCGGATTTCTAACCCTAGCCTTCAACATAACCCTAACCCTAGGTCCAATCGGAACCCTAACCGGATCTGTATACCTAGCCCTCAACATAACCCTAACCCTAGGTCCAATCGGAACCCTAACCGGATCTCTGACCCTGGCCCTCAACATAACCATAACCTAGGTCCAATCGGAACCCTAAACGAATATCTAACCCTAACCCTCAACATAACCCTAACCCTAGGTTTATTCGGTACCCTAAACGGATATCTAACCCTAGCCCTCAACATAACCCTAACCCTAGGTCCAATCGGAACCCTAACAGGATCTCTACCCCTCGCCCTCAACATAACCCTAACCCTAGGTCCAATCGCAACCCTAACCGGATCTCTAAACCTAGCCCTCAACATAACCCTAAGCCTAGGTCCAATCGCAACCCTAACCGGATTTCTAACCCTAGCCCTCAACATAACCCTAACCCTAGGTCCAATCGGAACGCTAACCGGATCTCTATCCCTAGCCCTCAACATAACCCTAACCCTAGGTTCAATCGGATCCCTAACCGGATCTCTAACGCTAGCCCTCAACATAACCCTAACCCTAGGTCCAATCGGAACCCTAACCAGATCTGTATACCTAGCCCTCAACCTAACCCTAAACCTAGGTTCAATCGGATCCCTAACCGGATCTCTAACCCTAGCCCTCAACATAGCCTAACCCTAGGTCTATTCGGAACCCTAACCGGATTTCTAACCCTAGCCTTCAACATAACCCTAACCCTAGGTCCAATCGGAACCCTAACCGGATCTGTATACCTAGCCCTCAACATAACCCTAACCCTAGGTCCAATCGGAACCCTAACCGGATCTCTAACCCTAGCCCTCAACATAACCATAACCTAGGTCCAATCGGAACCCTAAACGAATATCTAACCCTAACCCTCAACATAACCCTAACCCTAGGTCTAATCGGAACCCTAAATGGATATCTAACCCTAGCCCTCAACACAACCCTAACCCTAGGTCCAATCGGAACCCTAACAGGATCTCTACCCCTCGCCCTCAACATAACCCTAACCCTAGGTCCAACCGCAACCCTAACCGGATCTCTAAACCTAGCCCTCAACATAACCCTAAGCCTAGGTCCAATCGCAACCCTAACCGGATTTCTAACCCTAGCACTCAATATAACCCTAACCCTAGGTCCAATCGGAACGCTAACCGGATCTCTAACCCTAGCCCTCAACATAACCCTAACCCTAGGTTCAATCGGATCCCTAACCGGATCTCTAACGCTAGCCCTCAACATAACCCTAACCCTAGGTCCAATCGGAACCCTAACCAGATCTGTATACCTAGCCCTCAACATAACCCTAACACTAGGTCCAATCGGAACCCTAAACGGATCTCTAACCCTAGCCCTCAACATAACCCTAACCTTAGGTCCAATCGGAACCCTAACCGGATCTCTACCCCTCGCCCTCAACATTACCCTAACCCGAGGTCCAATCGGAACCCTAACCGGATCTCTACCCCTCGCCCTCAACATAAACCTAAACCTTGGTCCAATCGGAACTCTAACCGGATATCTAACACTAGCCCTCAACATAACCCTAACCCTAGGTCCAATCGGAACCCTAACCGGATCTCTAACCCTAGCTCTCAACATAACCCTAACCCTAGGTCCAATCGGAACCCTAACCGGATCTCTACCCCTCGCCCTCAACATAACCCTAACCCTTGGTCCAATCGGAACCCTAACCGGATATCTAACACTAGCCCTCAACATAACCCTAACCCTAGGTAATATCGGAACCCTAACCGGATCTCTAACCCTAGCTCTCAACATAACCCTAACCCTAGGTCCAATCGGAACCCTAACCGGATCTCTAACCCTAGCCCTCAACATAGGCTAACCTTAGGCCTAATCGGAACCCTAACCGGATTTCTAACCCTAGCCTTCAACATAACCCTATCCCTAGGTCCAATCGGAACCCTAACCGGATCTGTATACCTAGCCCTCAACATAACCCTAACCCTAGGTCCAATCGGAACCCTAACCGGATCTCTGACCCTAGCCCTCAACATAACCATAACCTAGGTCCAATCGGAACCCTAAACAAATATCTAACCCTAACCCTCAACATAACCCTAACCCTAGGTCTAATCGGTACCCTAAACGGATATCTAACCCTAGCCCTCAACATAACCCTAACCCTAGGTCCAATCGGAACCCTAACAGGATCTCTACCCCTCGCCCTCAACATAACCCTAACCCTAGGTCCAATCGCAACCCTAACCGGATCTCTAAACCTAGCCCTCAACATAACCCTAAGCCTAGGTCCAATCGCAACCCTAACCGGATTTCTAACCCTAGCCCTCAACATAACCCTAACCCTAGGTCCAATCGGATCCCTAACCGGATCTCTAACGCTAGCCCTCAACATAACCCTAACCCTAGGTCCAATCGAAACCCTAACCAGATCTGTATACCTAGCCCCAACATAACCCTAACCCTAGGTTCTATCGGATCCCAAACCGGATCTC
The DNA here is from genome assembly GCF_054644295.1 of Miniopterus natalensis. Lineage (NCBI taxonomy): Eukaryota > Metazoa > Chordata > Mammalia > Chiroptera > Miniopteridae > Miniopterus > Miniopterus natalensis. Next base: position 1,207,421 of record NC_142092.1, read on the forward strand.
TAACCCTAGCCCTCAACATAGCCTAACCCTAGGTCTATTCGGAACCCTAACCGGATTTCTAACCCTAGCCTTCAACATAACCCTAACCCTAGGTCCAATCGGAACCCTAACCGGATCTGTATACCTAGCCCTCAACATAACACTAACCCTAGGTCCAATCGGAACCCTAACCGGATCTCTAACCCTAGCCCTCAACATAACCATAACCTAGGTCCAATCGGAACCCTAAACGAATATCTAACCCTAACCCTCAACATAACCCTAACCCTAGGTCTAATCGGAACCCTAAACGGATATCTAACCCTAGCCCTCAACACAACCCTAACCCTAGGTCCAATCGGAACCCTAACAGGATCTCTACCCCTCGCCCTCAACATAACCCTAACCCTAGGTCCAATCGCAACCCTAACCGGATCTCTAAACCTAGCCCTCAACATAACCCTAAGCCTAGGTCCAATCGCAACCCTAACCGGATTTCTAACCCTAGCCCTCAATATAACCCTAACCCTAGGTTGAATCGGATCCCTAACCGGATCTCTAACGCTAGCCCTCAACATAACCCTAACCCTAGGTCCAATCGGAACCCTAACCAGATCTGTATACCTAGCCCTCAACATAACCCTAACACTAGGTCCAATCGGAACCCTAAACGGATATCTAACCCTAGCCCTCAACATAACCCTAACCCTAGGTCCAATCGGAACCCTAACCGGATCTCTAACCCTAGCCCTCAACATAACCCTATCCCTAGGTCCAATCGGAACAGTAAACGGATATCTAACCCTAGCACTCAACATAACCCTAACCCTTAGTCCAATTGGAAACATAACCGTATCTCTAACACTCGCCCTCAACATAACCCTAATTCCAGGTCAAATCGGAACCCTAGCCGGTTCAATACCCCTCGCCCTCAACATAACCCTAACCCTAGGTCCAATCGTAACCCTAACCAGCTCTCTAACCCTCGCCCTCAACATAACCCTAACCCTAGGTCCAATCGGAACCCTAACCGGATCTCTACCCCTCGCCATCAACATAACCCTAACCCTTGGTCCAAACGGAACCCTAACCGGATATCTAACACTAGCCCTCAACATAACCCTAACCCTAGGTAATATCGGAACCCTAACCGGATCTCTAACCCTAGCTCTCAACATAACCCTAACCCTTGGTCCAATCGGAACCCTAATCGGATCTCTACCACTCGCCTCAACATAACCCTAACCCTAGGTCCAATCGGAACCCTAACAGGACCTCTACCCCTCGCCGTCAACATAACCCTAACCCTAGGTCCAATCGGAACCCTAAACGGATCTGTATACCTAGCCCTCAACATAACCCTAACCCTAGGTCCAATCGGAACCCTAACCGGATCTCTAACCCTAGCTCTCAACATAACCCTAACCCTAGGTCCAATCGGAACCCTAACCGGATCTCTAACCCTAGCCCTCAACATAACCATAACCTAGGTCCAATCGGAACCCTAAACGAATATCTAACCCTAACCCTCAACATAACCCTAACCCTAGGTCTAATCGGAACCCTAAACGGATATCTAACCCTAGCCCTCAACATAACCCTAACCCTAGGTCCAATCGGAACCCTAACCGGATCTGTATACCTAGCCCTCAACATAACCCTAACCCTAGGTCCAATCGGAACCCTAACCGGATCTCTAACCCTAGCTCTCAACATAACCCTAACCCTAGGTCCAATCGGAACCCTAACCGGATCTCTAACCCTAGCCCTCAACATAACCATAACCTAGGTCCAATCGGAACCCTAAACGAATATCTAACCCTAACCCTCAACAGAACCCTAACCCTAGGTCTAATCGGAACCCTAAACGGATATCTAACCCTAGCCCTCAACATAACCCTAACCCTAGGTCCAATCGGAACCCTAACAGGATCTCTACCCCTCGCCCTCAACATAACCCTAACCCTAGGTCCAATCGCAACCCTAACCGGATCTCTAACCCTAGCCCTCAACATAACCCTAAGCCTAGGTCCAATCGCAACCCTAACCGGATTTATAACCCTAGCCCTCAACATATCCCTAACCCTAGGTTCAATCGGATCCCTAACCGGATCTCTAACGCTAGCCCTCAACATAACCCTAACCCTAGGTTCAATCGGATCCCTAACCGGATCTCTAACCCTAGCCCTCAACATAACCCTAACCCTAGGTTCAATCGGATCCCTAACCGGATCTCTAACGCTAGCCCTCAACATAACCCTAACCCTAGGTCCAATCGGAACCCTAAACGGATCTGTATACCTAGCCCTCAACATAACCCTAACCCTAGGTCCAATCGGAACCCTAAGCGGATCTCTAACCCTAGCACTCAACATAACCCTAACCTTAGGTCCAATCGGAACCCTAACCGGATCTCTACCTCTCGCCCTCAACATAACCCTAACCCGAGGTCCAGTCGGAACCCTAACCGGATCTCTACCCCTCGCCCTCAAAATAAACCTAAACCTTGGTCCAATCGGAACTCTAACCGGATATCTAACACTAGCGCTCAACATAACCCTAACCCTAGGTCCAATCGGAACCCTAACCGGATCTCTAACCCTAGCTATCAACATAACCCTAACCCTAGGTCCAATCGGAACCCTAACCGGATCTCTACCCCTCGCCCTCAACATAACCCTAACCCTTGGTCCAATCGGAACCCTAACCGGATATCTAACACTAGCCCTCAACATAACCCTAACCCTAGGTAATATCGGAACCCTAACCGGATCTCTAACCCTAGCTCTCAACATAATCCTAACCCTAGGTCCAATCGGAACCCTAACCGGATCTCTAACCCTAGCCCTCAACATAGGCTAACCCTAGGTCTAATCGGAACCCTAACCGGATTTCTAACCCTAGCCTTCAACATAACCCTAACCCTAGGTCCAATCGGAACCCTAACCGGATCTGTATACCTAGCCCTCAACATAACCCTAACCCTAGGTCCAATCGGAACCCTAACCGGATCTCTGACCCTGGCCCTCAACATAACCATAACCTAGGTCCAATCGGAACCCTAAACGAATATCTAACCCTAACCCTCAACATAACCCTAACCCTAGGTTTATTCGGTACCCTAAACGGATATCTAACCCTAGCCCTCAACATAACCCTAACCCTAGGTCCAATCGGAACCCTAACAGGATCTCTACCCCTCGCCCTCAACATAACCCTAACCCTAGGTCCAATCGCAACCCTAACCGGATCTCTAAACCTAGCCCTCAACATAACCCTAAGCCTAGGTCCAATCGCAACCCTAACCGGATTTCTAACCCTAGCCCTCAACATAACCCTAACCCTAGGTCCAATCGGAACGCTAACCGGATCTCTATCCCTAGCCCTCAACATAACCCTAACCCTAGGTTCAATCGGATCCCTAACCGGATCTCTAACGCTAGCCCTCAACATAACCCTAACCCTAGGTCCAATCGGAACCCTAACCAGATCTGTATACCTAGCCCTCAACCTAACCCTAAACCTAGGTTCAATCGGATCCCTAACCGGATCTCTAACCCTAGCCCTCAACATAGCCTAACCCTAGGTCTATTCGGAACCCTAACCGGATTTCTAACCCTAGCCTTCAACATAACCCTAACCCTAGGTCCAATCGGAACCCTAACCGGATCTGTATACCTAGCCCTCAACATAACCCTAACCCTAGGTCCAATCGGAACCCTAACCGGATCTCTAACCCTAGCCCTCAACATAACCATAACCTAGGTCCAATCGGAACCCTAAACGAATATCTAACCCTAACCCTCAACATAACCCTAACCCTAGGTCTAATCGGAACCCTAAATGGATATCTAACCCTAGCCCTCAACACAACCCTAACCCTAGGTCCAATCGGAACCCTAACAGGATCTCTACCCCTCGCCCTCAACATAACCCTAACCCTAGGTCCAACCGCAACCCTAACCGGATCTCTAAACCTAGCCCTCAACATAACCCTAAGCCTAGGTCCAATCGCAACCCTAACCGGATTTCTAACCCTAGCACTCAATATAACCCTAACCCTAGGTCCAATCGGAACGCTAACCGGATCTCTAACCCTAGCCCTCAACATAACCCTAACCCTAGGTTCAATCGGATCCCTAACCGGATCTCTAACGCTAGCCCTCAACATAACCCTAACCCTAGGTCCAATCGGAACCCTAACCAGATCTGTATACCTAGCCCTCAACATAACCCTAACACTAGGTCCAATCGGAACCCTAAACGGATCTCTAACCCTAGCCCTCAACATAACCCTAACCTTAGGTCCAATCGGAACCCTAACCGGATCTCTACCCCTCGCCCTCAACATTACCCTAACCCGAGGTCCAATCGGAACCCTAACCGGATCTCTACCCCTCGCCCTCAACATAAACCTAAACCTTGGTCCAATCGGAACTCTAACCGGATATCTAACACTAGCCCTCAACATAACCCTAACCCTAGGTCCAATCGGAACCCTAACCGGATCTCTAACCCTAGCTCTCAACATAACCCTAACCCTAGGTCCAATCGGAACCCTAACCGGATCTCTACCCCTCGCCCTCAACATAACCCTAACCCTTGGTCCAATCGGAACCCTAACCGGATATCTAACACTAGCCCTCAACATAACCCTAACCCTAGGTAATATCGGAACCCTAACCGGATCTCTAACCCTAGCTCTCAACATAACCCTAACCCTAGGTCCAATCGGAACCCTAACCGGATCTCTAACCCTAGCCCTCAACATAGGCTAACCTTAGGCCTAATCGGAACCCTAACCGGATTTCTAACCCTAGCCTTCAACATAACCCTATCCCTAGGTCCAATCGGAACCCTAACCGGATCTGTATACCTAGCCCTCAACATAACCCTAACCCTAGGTCCAATCGGAACCCTAACCGGATCTCTGACCCTAGCCCTCAACATAACCATAACCTAGGTCCAATCGGAACCCTAAACAAATATCTAACCCTAACCCTCAACATAACCCTAACCCTAGGTCTAATCGGTACCCTAAACGGATATCTAACCCTAGCCCTCAACATAACCCTAACCCTAGGTCCAATCGGAACCCTAACAGGATCTCTACCCCTCGCCCTCAACATAACCCTAACCCTAGGTCCAATCGCAACCCTAACCGGATCTCTAAACCTAGCCCTCAACATAACCCTAAGCCTAGGTCCAATCGCAACCCTAACCGGATTTCTAACCCTAGCCCTCAACATAACCCTAACCCTAGGTCCAATCGGAACGCTAACCGGATCTCTAACCCTAGCCCTCAACATAACCCTAACCCTAGGTTCAATCGGATCCCTAACCGGATCTCTAACGCTAGCCCTCAACATAACCCTAACCCTAGGTCCAATCGAAACCCTAACCAGATCTGTATACCTAGCCCCAACATAACCCTAACCCTAGGTTCTATCGGATCCCAAACCGGATCTCTAACCCTAGCCCTCAACATAGCCTAACCCTAGGTCTATTCGGAACCCTAACCGGATTTCTAACCCTAGCCTTCAACATAACCCTAACCCTAGGTCCAATCGGAACCCTAACCGGATCTGTATACCTAGCCCTCAACATAACACTAACCCTAGGTCCAATCGGAACCCTAACCGGATCTCTAACCCTAGCCCTCAACATAACCATAACCTAGGTCCAATCGGAACCCTAAACGAATATCTAACCCTAACCCTCAACATAACCCTAACCCTAGGTCTAATCGGAACCCTAAACGGATATCTAACCCTAGCCCTCAACACAACCCTAACCCTAGGTCCAATCGGAACCCTAACAGGATCTCTACCCCTCGCCCTCAACATAACCCTAACCCTAGGTCCAATCGCAACCCTAACCGGATCTCTAAACCTAGCCCTCAACATAACCCTAAGCCTAGGTCCAATCGCAACCCTAACCGGATTTCTAACCCTAGCCCTCAATATAACCCTAACCCTAGGTTGAATCGGATCCCTAACCGGATCTCTAACGCTAGCCCTCAACATAACCCTAACCCTAGGTCCAATCGGAACCCTAACCAGATCTGTATACCTAGCCCTCAACATAACCCTAACACTAGGTCCAATCGGAACCCTAAACGGATATCTAACCCTAGCCCTCAACATAACCCTAACCCTAGGTCCAATCGGAACCCTAACCGGATCTCTAACCCTAGCCCTCAACATAACCCTATCCCTAGGTCCAATCGGAACAGTAAACGGATATCTAACCCTAGCACTCAACATAACCCTAACCCTTAGTCCAATTGGAAACATAACCGTATCTCTAACACTCGCCCTCAACATAACCCTAATTCCAGGTCAAATCGGAACCCTAGCCGGTTCAATACCCCTCGCCCTCAACATAACCCTAACCCTAGGTCCAATCGTAACCCTAACCAGCTCTCTAACCCTCGCCCTCAACATAACCCTAACCCTAGGTCCAATCGGAACCCTAACCGGATCTCTACCCCTCGCCATCAACATAACCCTAACCCTTGGTCCAAACGGAACCCTAACCGGATATCTAACACTAGCCCTCAACATAACCCTAACCCTAGGTAATATCGGAACCCTAACCGGATCTCTAACCCTAGCTCTCAACATAACCCTAACCCTAGGTCCAATCGGAACCCTAACCGGATCTCTAACCCTAGCCCTCAACATAGCCTAACCCTAGGTCTAATCGGAACCCTAACCGGATTTCTAACCCTAGCCTTCAACATAACCCTAACCCTAGGTCCAATCGGAACCCTAACCGGATCTGTATACCTAGCCCTCAACATAACCCTAACCCTAGGTCCAATCGGAACCCTAACCGGATCTCTAACCCTAGCTCTCAACATAACCCTAACCCTAGGTCCAATCGGAACCCTAACCGGATCTCTAACCCTAGCCCTCAACATAACCATAACCTAGGTCCAATCGGAACCCTAAACGAATATCTAACCCTAACCCTCAACATAACCCTAACCCTAGGTCTAATCGGAACCCTAAACGGATATCTAACCCTAGCCCTCAACATAACCCTAACCCTAGGTCCTATCGGAACCCTAAACGGATCTGTATACCTAGCCCTCAACATAACCCTAACCCTAGGTCCAATCGGAACCCTAACCGGATATCTAACCCTAGCTCTCAACATAACCCTAACCCTAGGTCCAATCGGAACCCTAACCGGATCTCTAACCCTAGCCCTCAACATAACCATAACCTAGGTCCAATCGGAACCCTAAACGAATATCTAACCCTAACCCTCAACATAACCCTAACCCTAGGTCTAATCGGAACCCTAAACGGATATCTAACCCTAGCCCTCAACACAACCCTAACCCTAGGTCCAATCGGAACCCTAACAGGATCTCTACCCCTCGCCCTCAACATAACCCTAACCCTAGGTCCAATCGCAACCCTAACCGGATTTCTAACCCTAGCCCTCAATATAACCCTAACCCTAGGTCCAATCGGAACGCTAACCGGATCTCTAACCCTAGCCCTCAACATAACCCTAACCCTAGGTTCAATCGGATCCCTAACCGGATCTCTAACGCTAGCCCTCAACATAACCCTAACCCTAGGTCCAATCGGAACCCTAAGCAGATCTGTATACCTAGCCCTCAACATAACCCTAACACTAGGTCCAATCGGAACCCTAAACGGATATCTAACCCGAGCCCTCAACATAACCCTAACCCTAGGTCCAATCGGAACCCTAACCGGATCTCTAACCCTAGCCCTCAACATAACCCTATCCCTAGGTCCAATCGGAACAGTAAACGGATATCTAACCCTAGCACTCAACATAACCCTAACCCTTAGTCCAATTGGAAACATAACCGTATCTCTAACACTCGCCCTCAACATAACCCTAATTCCAGGTCAAATCGGAACCCTAGCCGGTTCAATACCCCTCGCCCTCAACATAACCCTAACCCTAGGTCCAATCGTAACCCTAACCAGCTCTCTAACCCTCGCCCTCAACATAACCCTAACCCTAGGTCCAATCGGAACCCTAACCGGATCTCTACCCCTCGCCATCAACATAACCCTAACCCTTGGTCCAAACGGAACCCTAACCGGATATCTAACACTAGCCCTCAACATAACCCTAACCCTAGGTAATATCGGAACCCTAACCGGATCTCTAACCCTAGCTCTCAACATAACCCTAACCCTAGGTCCAATCGGAACCCTAACCGGATCTCTAACCCTAGCCCTCAACATAGCCTAACCCTAGGTCTAATCGGAACCCTAACCGGATTTCTAACCCTAGCCTTCAACATAACCCTAACCCTAGGTCCAATCGGAACCCTAACCGGATCTGTATACCTAGCCCTCAACATAACCCTAACCCTAGGTCCAATCGGAACCCTAACCGGATCTCTAACCCTAGCTCTCAACATAACCCTAACCCTAGGTCCAATCGGAACCCTAACCGGATCTCTAACCCTAGCCCTCAACATAACCATAACCTAGGTCCAATCGGAACCCTAAACGAATATCTAACCCTAACCCTCAACATAACCCTAACCCTAGGTCTAATCGGAACCCTAAACGGATATCTAACCCTAGCCCTCAACATAACCCTAACCCTAGGTCCTATCGGAACCCTAACCGGATCTGTATACCTAGCCCTCAACATAACCCTAACCCTAGGTCCAATCGGAACCCTAACCGGATCTCTAACCCTAGCTCTCAACATAACCCTAACCCTAGGTCCAATCGGAACCCTAACCGGATCTCTAACCCTAGCCCTCAACATAACCATAACCTAGGTCCAATCGGAACCCTAAACGAATATCTAACCCTAACCCTCAACATAACCCTAACCCTAGGTCTAATCGGAACCCTAAACGGATATCTAACCCTAGCCCTCAATATAACCCTAACCCTAGGTCCAATCGGAACCCTAACAGGATCTCTACCCCTCGCCCTCAACATAACCCTAACCCTAGGTCCAATCGCAACCCTAACCGGATCTCTAACCCTAGCCCTCAACATAACCCTAAGCCTAGGTCCAATCGCAACCCTAACCGGATTTCTAACCCTAGCCCTCAACATAACCCTAACCCTAGGTCCAATCGGAACGCTAACCGGATCTCTAACCCTAGCCCTCAACATAACCCTAACCCTAGGTCCAATCGGAACGCTAACCGGATCTCTACCCCTCGCCCTCAACATAACCCTAACCTGAGGTCCAATCGGAACCCTAACCGGATCTCTACCCCTCGCCCTCAACATAAACCTAAACCTTGGTCCAATCGGAACTCTAACCGGATATCTAACACTAGCCCTCAACATAACCCTAACCCTAGGTCCAATCGGAACCCTAACCGGATCTCTAACTCTAGCTCTCAACATAACCCTAACCCTAGGTCCAATCGGAACCCTAACCAGATCTCTAACCCTAGCTCTCAACATAACCCTAAACCTAGGTCCAATCGGAACCCTAAACGAATATCTAACCCTAACCCTCCACATAACCCTAACCCTAGGTCCATTCGGATCCCTAACCGGATCTCTAACCCTAGCCCTCAACATAACCCTAACCCTAGATCCAATTGGAACCCTAAACGGAAATCTAACCCTAGCCCTCAACATAACCAAAACCCTAGGTACAATCGGAACCCTAACAGGAACTCTACCCTCGCCCTCAACATAACGCTAACCCTAGGTCCAATCGGACCCCTAACCGTATCTCAAACCCTAGCCCTCAATATAACCATAACCCTAGGTCCAATCGGAACCCTAATCGGATCTCTAAACTTAGCCCTCAACAGAACACTACCCCTACGTCCAATCGGAACCCTAACCGGATATCTAACCCTAGCCCTCAACATAACCCTAACCGTAGGTCCAATCGGAACCCTAACCGGATCTGTGTACCTAGCCCTCAACATAACCCTAACCCTAGGTCCAATCGGAACCCTAACCGGATCTCTACCCCTCGCCCTCAACATAACCCTAACCCTTGGTCCAATCCGAACCCTAACCGGATCTCTAGCCCTCGCCTCAACATAACCCTAACCCTTGGTCCAATCGGAACCCTAACCGGATATCTAACACTAGCCCTCAACATAACCCTAACCGTAGGTAATATCGGAACCCTAACCGGATCTCTAACCCTAGCTCTCAACATAACCCTAACCATAGGTCCAATCGGAACCCTAACCGGATCTCTAACCCTAGCCCTCAACATAGCCTAACCCTAGGTCTAATCGGAACCCTAACCGGATTTCTAACCCTAGCCTTCAACATAACCCTAACCCTAGGTCCAATCCGAACCCTAACAGGATCTGTATACCTAGCCCTCAACATAACCCTAACCCTAGGTCCAATCGGAACCCTAACCGGATCTCTAACCCTAGCTCTCAACATAACCCTAACCCTAGGTCCAATCGGAACCCTAACAGGATCTCTACCCCTCGCCCTCAACATAAACCTAAACCTTGGTCCAATCGGAACTCTAACCGGATATCTAACACTAGCCCTCAACATAACCCTAACCCTAGGTCCAATCGGAACCCTAAACGGATCTCTAACTCTAGCTCTCAACATAACCCTAACCCTAGGTCCAATCGGAACCCTAACAGGATCTCTAACCCTAGCTCTCAACATAACCCTAAACCTAGGTCCAATCGGAACCCTAAACGAATATCTAACCCTAACCCTCCACATAACCCTAACCCTAGGTCCATTCGGATCCCTAACCGGATCTCTAACCCTAGCCCTCACCATAACCCTAACCCTAGGTCCAATCGGAACCCTAAACGGAAATCTAACCCTAGCCCTCAACATAACCAAAACCCTAGGTACAATCGGAACCCTAACAGGAACTCTACCCTCGCCCTCAACATAACGCTAACCCTAGGTCCAATCGGACCCCTAACCGTATCTCAAACCCTAGCCCTCAATATAACCATAACCCTAGGTCCAATCGGAACCCTAATCGGATCTCTAAACTTAGCCCTCAACAGAACACTACCCCTACGTCCAATCGGAACCCTAACCGGATCTCTAACCCTAGCCCTCAACATAACCCTAACCCTAGGTCCAATCGGAACCCTAACCGGATCTGTGTACCTAGCCCTCAACATAACCCTAACCCTAGGACCAATCGGAACCCTAACCGGATCTCTACCCCTCGCCCTCAACATAACCCTAACCCTTGGTCCAATCGGAACCCTAACCGGATCTCTACCCCTCGCCTCAACATAACCCTAACCCTTGGTCCAATCGGAACCCTAACCGGATATCTAACACTAGCCCTCAACATAACCCTAACCCTAGGTAATATCGGAACCCTAACCGGATCTCTAACCCTAGCTCTCAACATAACCCTAACCCTAGGTCCAATCGGAACCCTAACCGGATCTCTAACCCTAGCCCTCAACATAGCCTAACCCTAGGTCTAATCGGAACCCTAACCGGATTTCTAACCCTAGCCTTCAACATAACCCTAACCCTAGGTCCAATCGGAACCCTAACCGGATCTGTATACCTAGCCCTCAACATAACCCTAACCCTAGGTCGAATCGGAACCCTAACCAGATCTCTAACCCTAGCTCTCAACATAACCCTAACCCTAGGTCCAATCGGAACCCTAACCGGATCTCTAACCCTAGCCCTCAACATAACCATAACCTAGGTCCAATCGGAACCCTAAACGAATATCTAACCCTAACCCTCAACATAACCCTAACCCTAGGTCTAATCGGAACCCTAAACGGATATCTAACCCTAGCCCTCAACATAACCCTAACCCTAGGTCCAATCGGAACCCTAACAGGAACTCTACCACTCGCCCTCAACATAACCCTAACCCTAGGTCCAATCGCAACCCTAACCGGATCTCTAAACCTAGCCCTCAACATAACCCTAAGCCTAGGTCCAATCGCAACCCTAACCGGATTTCTAAACCTAGCCCTCAACATAACCCTAACACTAGGTCCAATCGGAACCCTAAACGGATATCTAACCCTAGCGCTCAACATAACCCTAACCCTAGGTCCAATCGGAACCCTAACCGGATCTCTACCCCTCGCCCTCAACATAACCCTAACCCTTGGTCCAATCGGAACCCTAACCGGATCTCTACACCTCGCCTCAACATAACCCTAACCCTAGGTCCAATCGGAACCCTAACCGGATCTCTACCCCTCGCCTCAACATAACCCTAACCCTTGGTCCAATCGGAACCCTAACCGGATATCTAACACTAGCCTTCAACATAACCCTAACCCTAGGTAATATCGGAACCCTAACCGGATCTCTAACCCTAGCTCTAAACATAACCCTAACCCTAGGTCCAATCGGAACCCTAACCGGATCTCTAACCCTAGCCCTCAACATAGCCTAACCCTAGGTCTAATCGGAACCCTAACCGGATTTCTAACCCTAGCCTTCAACATAACCCTAACCCTAGGTCCAATCGGAACCCTAACCGGATCTGTATACCTAGCCCTCAACATAACCCTAACCCTAGGTCGAATCGGAACCCTAACCAGATCTCTAACCCTAGCTCTCAACATAACCCTAACCCTAGGTCCAATCGGAACCCTAACCGGGTCTCTAACCCTAGCCCTCAACATAACCATAACCTAGGTCCAATCGGAACCCTAAACGAATATCTAACCCTAACCCTCAACATAACCCTAACCTTAGGTCTAATCGGAACCCTAAACCGATATCTAACCCTAGCCCTCAACATAACCCTAACCCTAGGTCCAATCGGAACCCTAAACGGATCTGTATACCTAGCCCTCAACATAACCCTAACCCTAGGTCCAATCGGAACCCTAAGCAGATCTGTATACCTAGCCCTCAACATAACCCTAACACTAGGTCCAATCGGAACCCTAAACGGATATCTAACCCGAGCCCTCAACATAACCCTAACCCTAGGTCCAATCGGAACCCTAACCGGATCTCTAACCCTAGCCCTCAACATAACCCTATCCCTAGGTCCAATCGGAACAGTAAACGGATATCTAACCCTAGCACTCAACATAACCCTAACCCTTAGTCCAATTGGAAACATAACCGTATCTCTAACACTCGCCCTCAACATAACCCTAATTCCAGGTCAAATCGGAACCCTAGCCGGTTCAATACCCCTCGCCCTCAACATAACCCTAACCCTAGGTCCAATCGTAACCCTAACCAGCTCTCTAACCCTCGCCCTCAACATAACCCTAACCCTAGGTCCAATCGGAACCCTAACCGGATCTCTACCCCTCGCCATCAACATAACCCTAACCCTTGGTCCAAACGGAACCCTAACCGGATATCTAACACTAGCCCTCAACATAACCCTAACCCTAGGTAATATCGGAACCCTAACCGGATCTCTAACCCTAGCTCTCAACATAACCCTAACCCTAGGTCCAATCGGAACCCTAACCGGATCTCTAACCCTAGCCCTCAACATAGCCTAACCCTAGGTCTAATCGGAACCCTAACCGGATTTCTAACCCTAGCCTTCAACATAACCCTAACCCTAGGTCCAATCGGAACCCTAACCGGATCTCTAACCCTAGCTCTCAACATAACCCTAACCCTAGGTCCAATCGGAACCCTAACCGGATCTCTAACCCTAGCCCTCAACATAACCATAACCTAGGTCCAATCGGAACCCTAAACGAATATCTAACCCTAACCCTCAACATAACCCTAACCCTAGGTCTAATCGGAACCCTAAACGGATATCTAACCCTAGCCCTCAACATAACCCTAACCCTAGGTCCTATCGGAACCCTAACCGGATCTGTATACCTAGCCCTCAACATAACCCTAACCCTAGGTCCAATCGGAACCCTAACCGGATCTCTAACCCTAGCTCTCAACATAACCCTAACCCTAGGTCCAATCGGAACCCTAACCGGATCTCTAACCCTAGCCCTCAACAAAACCATAACCTAGGTCCAATCGGAACCCTAAACGAATATCTAACCCTAACCCTCAACATAACCCTAACCCTAGGTCTAATCGGAACCCTAAACGGATATCTAACCCTAGCCCTCAATATAACCCTAACCCTAGGTCCAATCGGAACCCTAACAGGATCTCTACCCCTCGCCCTCAACATAACCCTAACCCTAGGTCCAATCGCAACCCTAACCGGATCTCTAACCCTAGCCCTCAACATAACCCTAAGCCTAGGTCCAATCGCAACCCTAACCGGATTTCTAACCCTAGCCCTCAACATAACCCTAACCCTAGGTCCAATCGGAACGCTAACCGGATCTCTAACCCTAGCCCTCAACATAACCCTAACCCTAGGTCCAATCGGAACGCTAACCGGATCTCTACCCCTCGCCCTCAACATAACCCTAACCTGAGGTCCAATCGGAACCCTAACCGGATCTCTACCCCTCGCCCTCAACATAAACCTAAACCTTGGTCCAATCGGAACTCTAACCGGATATCTAACACTAGCCCTCAACATAACCCTAACCCTAGGTCCAATCGGAACCCTAACCGGATCTCTAACTCTAGCTCTCAACATAACCCTAACCCTAGGTCCAATCGGAACCCTAACCAGATCTCTAACCCTAGCTCTCAACATAACCCTAAACCTAGGTCCAATCGGAACCCTAAACGAATATCTAACCCTAACCCTCCACATAACCCTAACCCTAGGTCCATTCGGATCCCTAACCGGATCTCTAACCCTAGCCCTCAACATAACCCTAACCCTAGGTCCAATCGGAACCCTAAACGGAAATCTAACCCTAGCCCTCAACATAACCAAAACCCTAGGTACAATCGGAACCCTAACAGGAACTCTACCCTCGCCCTCAACATAACGCTAACCCTAGGTCCAATCGGACCCCTAACCGTATCTCAAACCCTAGCCCTCAATATAACCATAACCCTAGGTCCAATCGGAACCCTAATCGGATCTCTAAACTTAGCCCTCAACAGAACACTACCCCTACGTCCAATCGGAACCCTAACCGGATATCTAACCCTAGCCCTCAACATAACCCTAACCGTAGGTCCAATCGGAACCCTAACCGGATCTGTGTACCTAGCCCTCAACATAACCCTAACCCTAGGTCCAATCGGAACCCTAACCGGATCTCTACCCCTCGCCCTCAACATAACCCTAACCCTTGGTCCAATCCGAACCCTAACCGGATCTCTAGCCCTCGCCTCAACATAACCCTAACCCTTGGTCCAATCGGAACCCTAACCGGATATCTAACACTAGCCCTCAACATAACCCTAACCGTAGGTAATATCGGAATCCTAACCGGATCTCTAACCCTAGCTCTCAACATAACCCTAACCATAGGTCCAATCGGAACCCTAACCGGATCTCTAACCCTAGCCCTCAACATAGCCTAACCCTAGGTCTAATCGGAACCCTAACCGGATTTCTAACCCTAGCCTTCAACATAACCCTAACCCTAGGTCCAATCCGAACCCTAACAGGATCTGTATACCTAGCCCTCAACATAACCCTAACCCTAGGTCCAATCGGAACCCTAACCGGATCTCTAACCCTAGCTCTCAACATAACCCTAACCCTAGGTCCAATCGGAACCCTAACAGGATCTCTACCCCTCGCCCTCAACATAAACCTAAACCTTGGTCCAATCGGAACTCTAACCGGATATCTAACACTAGCCCTCAACATAACCCTAACCCTAGGTCCAATCGGAACCCTAAACGGATCTCTAACTCTAGCTCTCAACATAACCCTAACCCTAGGTCCAATCGGAACCCTAACAGGATCTCTAACCCTAGCTCTCAACATAACCCTAAACCTAGGTCCAATCGGAACCCTAAACGAATATCTAACCCTAACCCTCCACATAACCCTAACCCTAGGTCCATTCGGATCCCTAACCGGATCTCTAACCCTAGCCCTCACCATAACCCTAACCCTAGGTCCAATCGGAACCCTAAACGGAAATCTAACCCTAGCCCTCAACATAACCAAAACCCTAGGTACAATCGGAACCCTAACAGGAACTCTACCCTCGCCCTCAACATAACGCTAACCCTAGGTCCAATCGGACCCCTAACCGTATCTCAAACCCTAGCCCTCAATATAACCATAACCCTAGGTCCAATCGGAACCCTAATCGGATCTCTAAACTTAGCCCTCAACAGAACACTACCCGTACGTCCAATCGGAACCCTAACCGGATCTCTAACCCTAGCCCTCAACATAACCCTAACCATAGGTCCAATCGGAACCCTAACCGGATCTGTGTACCTAGCCCTCAACATAACCCTAACCCTAGGTCCAATCGGAACCCTAACCGGATCTCTACCCCTCGCCCTCAACATAACCCTAACCCTTGGTCCAATCGGAACCCTAACCGGATCTCTACCCCTCGCCTCAACATAACCCTAACCCTTGGTCCAATCGGAACCCTAACCGGATATCTAACACTAGCCCTCAACATAACCCTAACCCTAGGTAATATCGGAACCCTAACCGGATCTCTAACCCTAGCTCTCAACATAACCCTAACCCTAGGTCCAATCGGAACCCTAACCGGATCTCTAACCCTAGCCCTCAACATAGCCTAACCCTAGGTCTAATCGGAACCCTAACCGGATTTCTAACCCTAGCCTTCAACATAACCCTAACCCTAGGTCCAATCGGAACCCTAACCGGATCTGTATACCTAGCCCTCAACATAACCCTAACCCTAGGTCGAATCGGAACCCTAACCAGATCTCTAACCCTAGCTCTCAACATAACCCTAACCCTAGGTCCAATCGGAACCCTAACCGGATCTCTAACCCTAGCCCTCAACATAACCATAACCTAGGTCCAATCGGAACCCTAAACGAATATCTAACCCTAACCCTCAACATAACCCTAACCCTAGGTCTAATCGGAACCCTAAACGGATATCTAACCCTAGCCCTCAACATAACCCTAACCCTAGGTCCAATCGGAACCCTAACAGGAACTCTACCACTCGCCCTCAACATAACCCTAACCCTAGGTCCAATCGCAACCCTAACCGGATCTCTAAACCTAGCCCTCAACATAACCCTAAGGCTAGGTCCAATCGCAACCCTAACCGGATTTCTAAACCTAGCCCTCAACATAACCCTAACACTAGGTCCAATCGGAACCCTAAACGGATATCTAACCCTAGCGCTCAACATAACCCTAACCCTAGGTCCAATCGGAACCCTAACCGGATCTCTACCCCTCGCCCTCAACATAACCCTAACCCTTGGTCCAATCGGAACCCTAACCGGATCTCTACCCCTCGCCTCAACATAACCCTAACCCTAGGTCCAATCGGAACCCTAACCGGATCTCTACCCCTCGCCTCAACATAACCCTAACCCTTGGTCCAATCGGAACCCTAACCGGATATCTAACACTAGCCTTCAACATAACCCTAACCCTAGGTAATATCGGAACCCTAACCGGATCTCTAACCCTAGCTCTAAACATAACCCTAACCCTAGGTCCAATCGGAACCCTAACCGGATCTCTAACCCTAGCCCTCAACATAGCCTAACCCTAGGTCTAATCGGAACCCTAACCGGATTTCTAACCCTAGCCTTCAACATAACCCTAACCCTAGGTCCAATCGGAACCCTAACCGGATCTGTATACCTAGCCCTCAACATAACCCTAACCCTAGGTCGAATCGGAACCCTAACCAGATCTCTAACCCTAGCTCTCAACATAACCCTAACCCTAGGTCCAATCGGAACCCTAACCGGGTCTCTAACCCTAGCCCTCAACATAACCATAACCTAGGTCCAATCGGAACCCTAAACGAATATCTAACCCTAACCCTCAACATAACCCTAACCTTAGGTCTAATCGGAACCCTAAACGGATATCTAACCCTAGCCCTCAACATAACCCTAACCCTAGGTCCAATCGGAACCCTAACAGGAACTCTACCACTCGCCCTCAACCTAACCCTAACCCTAGGTCCAATCGCAACCCTAACCGGATCTCTAAACCTAGCCCTCAACATAACCCTAAGCCTAGGTCCAATCGCAACCCTAACCGGATTTCTAAACCTAGCCCTCAACATAACCCTAACACTAGGTCCAATCGGAACCCTAAACGGATATCTAACCCTAGCGCTCAACATAACCCTAACCCTAGGTCCAATCGGAACCCTAACCGGATCTCTACCCCTCGCCCTCAACACAACCCTAACCCTTGGTCCAATCGGAACCCTAACCGGATCTCTACCCCTCGCCTCAACATAACCCTAACCCTAGGTCCAATCGGAACCCTAACCGGATCTCTACCCCTCGCCCTCAACATAACCCTAACCCTTGGTCCAATCGGAACCCTAACCGGATATCTAACACTAGCCCTCAACATAACCCTAACCCTAGGTAATATCGGAACCCTAACCGGATCTCTAACCCTAGCTCTCAACATAAACCTAACCCTAGGTCCAATCGGATCCCTAACCGGATATCTAACACTAGCCCTCAACATAACCCTAACCCTAGGTCCAATCGGAACCCTAACCGGATCTCTAACCCTAGCTCTCAACATAACCCTAACCCTAGGTCCAATCGGAACCCTAACCCGATCTCTAACCCTAGCCCTCAACATAACCATAACCTAGGTCCAATCGGAACCCTAAACGAATATCTAACCCTAACCCTCAACATAACCCTAGCCCTAGGTCTAATCGGAACCCTAAACGGATATCTAACCCTAGCCCTCAACATAACCCTTACCCTAGGTACAATCGGAACCCTAACAGGAACTCTACCCCTCGCCTTCAACATAACCCTAACCCTAGGTCCAATCAGAACCCTAACCGGATCTCTATCCCTAGCCCTCAACATAACCATAGCCCTAGGTCCAATCGGAACCCTAACCGGATCTCTAACCCTAGCCCTCAACATAACCCTAACCCTAGGTCCAATCGGAACCCTAACCGGATTTCTAACCCTAGCCTTCAACATAACCCTAACCCTAGGTCCAATCGGAACCCTAACCGGATCTGTATACCTAGCCCTCAACATAACCCTAACCCTAGGTCCAATGGGAACCCTAACCGGATCTGTATACCTAGCCCTCAACATAACCCTAACCCTAGTTCCAAACGGAACCCTAACAGGATCTCTACCCCTCGCCCTCAACATAACCCGAACACTAGGACCAATCGGAACCCTAACCGGATCTCTAACCCTAGCCCTCAACATAACCCTAACCCTAGATCCAATCGGAACCCTAACCGGATCTCTAAACCTAGCCCTCAACATAACCCTAACCCTAGGTCCAATCGGAACCCTAACCGGATCTCTAACGCTAGCCCTCAACATAACCCTAACCCTAGGTCCAATCGGAACCCTAACCGGATCTCTAACCCTAGCGCTCAATATAACCCTAACACGAGGTCCAATCAGAACCCTAACCGGATCTCTAACCCTAGCCCTCAACATAACCCTAACCTTAGGTCCAATCAAAACCCTAACTGGATCTCTACCCCTCGCCCTCAACATAACCCTAACACTAGGACCAATCGGGACCCTAACCGTATCTCTAACCCTAGCCCTGAACATAACCCTAACCCTAGGTCCAATCGGACACCTAACCGGATCTCTAAACCTAGCCCTCAACATAACCCTAACCCTAGGTCCAATCGGAACCCTAACCGGATCTCTAACCCTAGCCCTCAACATAACCCTAACACTAGGTTCAATCGGAGCCCTAACCGGATCTCTAACGCTAGCCCTCAACATAACCCGAACCCTAGGTCCAATCGGAACCCTAACCGGATCTCTAACCCTAGCGCTCAACATAACCCTAACCCGAGGTCCAATCAGAACCCTAACCGGTTCTCTAAACCTAGCCCTCAACATAACCCTAATCTTAGGTCCAATCAAAACCCTAACTGGATCTATAACCCTAGCCCTCAACATAACCCTAAACCTAGGTCCAATCGGAACCCTAACCGGATCTCTAACCCTAGCCCTCAACATAACCCTAACCCTAGGTCCAATTGGAGCAGTAAACGGATATCTAACCCTAACCCTCAACATAACCCTAACCCTTGGTCCAATCAGAACCCTAACCGGACCTCTAACCCTCGCCCTCAGCATAACCCTAATCCTAGGTCCAATCGGAACCCTAACCGGATCTCCACACCTCGCCCTCTACATAACCCTAACCCTTGGTCCAATCGGAACCCTAACCGGTTCTCTACCCCTCACCCTCAACATAACCCTAACCCTAGGTCCAATCGGAACCCTAACCGGATCTCTAACCATCGCCCTCCACATAACCCTAACCCTAGGTCCATTCGGAACCCTAACCGGATCTCTAACCCTAGCCCTCAACATAACCCTAACCCTAGTTCCAATTGGAACCCTAACAGGATCTCTAACCCTGCCCGTAACATAACCTTAACCCTAGGTCCAATCGGAACCCTAAACGGATATCTAACCCTTGCCCTCAACATAACCCTAACCCTAGGTCCAATCGGAACCCTAACCGGATCTCTACCCCTCGCCTCAACATAACCCTAACCCTAGGTCCAATCGGAACCCTAACCGGATCTCTACCCCTCGCCCTCAACATAACCCTAACCCTTGGTCCAATCAGAACCCTAACCGGATATCTAACAGTAGCCCTCAACATAACCCTAACCCTAGGTAATATCGGAACCCTAACCGGATCTCTAACCCTAGCTCTCAACATAATCCTAACCCTAGGGCCAATCGGAACCCTAACCGGATCTCTAACCCTATCCCTCAACATAGCCTAACCCTAGGTCTAATCGTAACCCTAACCGGATTTCTATCCCTAGCCTTCAACATAACCCTAACCCTAGGTCCAATCGGAACCCTAACCGGATCTGTATACCTAGCCCTCAACTTAACCCTAACCCTAGGTCCAATCGGAACCCTAACCGATTCTGTATACCTAGCCCTCAACATAACCCTAACCCTAGGTCCAATAGGAACCCTAACCGGATCTCTATCCCTAGCCCTCATCATACCCCTAACCCTAGGTCCAATCGGAACCCTAAACGTATATCTAATGCTAGCCCTCAACATAACCCTAACCCTAGGACCAATCGGAACCCTAACCGGATATCTAACCTTAGCCCTCAACATAACCCTAACCCTAGTTGCAATCGGAACCCTAACAGGATCTCTACCCCAGCCCTCAACATAACCCTAACCCTAGGTCCAATCGGAACCCTAACCGGATCTCTAACCCTAGCCCTCAACATAACCCTAACCCTAGGTCCAATCGGAACCCTAACCGGATCTCTAACCCTAGCCCTCAACATAACCCTAACCCTAGGTCCAATCGGAACCCTAACCGGATTTCTAACCCTAGCCTTCAACATAACCCTAACCCTAGGTCCAATCGGAACCCTAACCGGATCTGTATACCTAGCCCTCAACATAACCCTAACCCTAGGTCCAATGGGAACCCTAACCGGATCTGTATACCTAGCCCTCAACATAACCCTAACCCTATTTCCAATCGGAACCCTAACAGGACCTCTACCCCTCGCCCTCAACATAACCCGAACACTAGGACCAATCGGAACCCTAACCGGATCTCTAACCCTAGCCCTCAACATAACCCTAACCCTAGGTCCAATCGGAACCCTAACCGGATCTCTAAACCTAGCCCTCAACATAACCCTAACCCTAGGTCCAATCGGAACCCTAACCGGATCTCTAACCCTAGCCCCCAACATAACCCTAACCCTAGGTTCAATCGGAACCCTAACCGGATCTCTAACCCTAGCCCTCAACATAACCCTAACCCTAGGTCCAATCGGAACCCTAACCGGATCTCTAACCCTAGCCCTCAACATAACCCTAACCCTAGGTCCAATCGGAACCCTAACCGGATCTCTAACCCTAGCGCTCAATATAACCCTAACACGAGGTTCAATCAGAACCCTAACCGGATCTCTAACCCTAGCCCTCAACATAACCCTAACCTTAGGTCCAATCAAAACCCTAACTGGATCTATAACCCTAGCCCTCAACATAACCCTAACCCTAGGTCCAATCGGAACCCTAACCGGATCTCTAACCCTAGCCCTCAACATAACCCTAACCCTAGGTCCGATCGGAACAGTAAACGGATATCTAACCCTAACCCTCAACATAACCCTAACCCTTGGTCCAATCGGAACCCTAACCGGACCTCTAACTCTCGCCCTCAACATAACCCTAATCCTAGGTCCAATCGGAAC